>NC_056745.1:437186045-437188545 GCF_019279795.1 Protopterus annectens
GTTTTCTGGGCAGGGGGTGGGGTTGGGATGTGAATATCCAGTGAGATTAGTTTATGGTCTGATCTTACCAGTGAGGGATACACTTCTGGTCTGGAGCATAGAGTCCCCATGTTGGTGATGATCAGGTCCAGTATGTTTTCCCTCTTGTGGGAGTGGTAACAAGTTGTTCCATAGCATTTGAGTTTATAAATTCTAGGAACCTTTGGGCTAGGGTGTTGGAGCTAGAGTAATGCTCCCAGTCTATGTTTGGGTAGTTGAAGTCGCCCAATATAATGGTGTTTGGAGAGACCTTCATATTTTCCAGTGTTCTCAGAAATGCCGAGTGGGGTTCCTGGGTTTGGGAGGGTGGTCTGTAGCAGGCTATAAACTGGAAGGCAGTTTTACCCACTGTTAGTTGCACATGGATAGTCTCTGATGCTTCATGCTTTGCCACCAACCTGGAGGTGTGGGTATCTTTGATGAATATCGATACTCCCCCTCCTTTTGTGGTTCGGTCCAAGTTTTGGGGCCAAAAAGCATGGTATGAGGTATAACCTGGTAGTGCTGGGGTGTTCTCGGGAGCCCTGAACCAGGTTTCTGTTACTGCACAGATATCGATGTTCTCCATGCTAAGGAGAGTTTTGAGTGCGTGCATCTTGAGGTTTAGACTTCTGGCATTGAGTAGCATTACTCTTAGTTTCTTATCCCTTGTGATACCTATGGAGGTGGGTTTGTCTTTTGAGCCTTGCCTAAAAAGGCACTATGGGGGTAGCAAGAGCCTTTGCCAATATCTGAAAGCCCAGGGGTGACAGGTGCAAGCCGTCCCTAGCGAAGCATCGTGGCTTGTCGAGCATATCATCCCAAGCTGACAGGCATTGGATCCCCTTTGAATGACACCAGTACTTAAGCCAATTGTTGAAATTGATCATCTTGTCTTCATATTGTGGCATCATTTTTGGTGAGGGTAAGATGCTACTCAAGGTCAGGGTCATACCGGCCTGGGCTACATGCTCAGAGAGCTCCTTTATGTCTCTTTTCATGTAGTCCAGGGAGGTACGTCTCAGGTCATTCACACCAGCATGGACAATGACTGAGTCATATTTGTACTTGCCTTGGAGTGACCTGAGTGCTTGTGTTATGTGGCGGATCCCAGCGACCAACAGGCTGCTCACCGTGACCCTCTCCTTGTTCAGCCTGGTGAGCGGGACGTCAGTGTGCCTGACGATAGAGTCACCTATTACAAATGTATCAGGTGTGTTGTTTAGTCTTAAGGGCTGTGACTGTTCGGCACACTGGCTTTGTGAGATATGTGTTGCACGTGTTTTGTTTTGGGGTAGCGGTTGCTTGGGTGTCTGCTTTGGAGGTCTCTGCTGCTTAGGCAGATCTTTATTTAGAGCCTCCGAGTATGTTTTTGTGTGATTATGTGTTTGGTTTGCTGTCGTGGTAGGTCTATGTGAGACTGGAATTGTAGTGAGTGTGGTTTCCTTCTCCTCCTGACTACTTATGCCAGTACTGAGTTGAGAGAGCTTAGCCTCCAGTTTGGCTATATGGTTGCATCTCTCACATGTGTTGTAATTTGTTGGGAGGAGGAGAGGGTTGTCTGTGTACATGAGGCAGTTGTAACATTGCCTCAAGATTCCTGATTCACCAGCTGGACCGGAGAGGAGATTGACAACTGACCTTTGGACATGCTAGAATAATATTGGGAATTCCTTAATAATTGAAAACAAGGGCCAGTGGGGAGTGAGGGTGTAGTGCTTTTAATTTTTAGTGCTGACTTATATAATTGCTTTAGCGAGCAAGTGCCAGGTAACTTAAGTGCAATGTGTTACAGGTAACTTAAATGCAAAAACAACAAACAGTAACTTTCTTTCAAGTGAAACAAGGAAATAAGTACAGTAAGCAATGCAGATATCACTAGTGATCCACAGAAGCACTGAGAAGCCGTGTATTAGGTGGAATTAGCGTTCCAGGGAAATAACAAGCAAACAAACAACAAGCATATAAACAAAGCTAGATTCAGCAGGCCTGAATCTAGTCTATGCTACAGCAAACAAGGTGTACCAATTTCAGTGAGATACAGTTCAAATATTCAGGCACTATAAACCTTTAACCAGAAATTCCCAGCTCAGAAGGGCAGAGTCCAGCCTCTTCTGCCACAAGAGTGCAGACCACGAACCTTCTTAATGTAAAATAACTGGCCTGAAGCCCAAGTGCTTAAACCAGAACTAATACACTTTAAGAATAACAGACACTGGGCTCTCAATCAGCAATTCCCAACTTAGAAGGATGAAAGCTACCTGTCCTGCCACCACAGTGCATGCCACAAACCTTCCTAATGTAAAACAACTGGTCTGAAGCCCAAGTGCTTAATCCAAAAGATTTAGAATGATAGCTACACTTTAATCAAGTTACTACCAAGCAGTAATAAATACAACTGAATACTTTAGAGAATGCCTGGATTAGTGCTCAAGTTACACAAACAAAGCTAGATCCAGCAGGCCCGAATCCAGTCTATGCC
>NC_056745.1:437193545-437361045 GCF_019279795.1 Protopterus annectens
TAAGTAGGCAATATGACACAGAGAATAGCTGGAGCCTTTTGAGTCTGTCCATGTAGGACATGTGTTTAACGCCTAGTTTCCTCTTCGTGAGGTACTTCTATGGATTCTCCAGCTGTTGCAGGTGTCTAGTGAGGTACATACCAAATGGGGCATTATACTCGATGATTGGTCTAATGAGGGAAGTGTAGAGAGAGAGTCAATGACCTCTTTCTTCCTGAATGCAAAACCCTTGGTAATGAGATGTGCCACATAGAAGGACTTTCTGGCCACAGTGGCAATCCATCGATGTGGTAATTAGTGGGAACTGAGTTTTTACCAAAGGGGATGACGAATCATTTTTTGATGTTAAACTTATGGACATGGTTTCGACACCAGTCACTGGTCTCAGTGAGGGTTTTCTGTAGGATGTCTGCATCACTTGGGGAGTTAATAATGGCTACCAGTTTGCAGTCGTCTGCGAACTTGGTCAGCCAGAGTCTCCTTGTGTTGGTCTGAACTTCTAAGAAGTAGATGCCAAACAGGAGAGGACCCAGGACCAATCCCTGTGGGACTCCACTTGTGACTGGTCGACAGCCTGACTTGGAGTCCACTGCTTTCACACTGTGTGTTCTATCTGTGAGCCAGTTTGCAACCCACCTAGTGATATACGGGTTGATGCCTAGTTTGGAGAGTTTATCAATAATTCCTGAGTGAGGAATGGTATCAAAGGTCTTGGCTAGATCAAGGTATGCTGTATGCATTGCCTTACATTCATCCACAACCCTGGTGACTGATGTAAAGAAGTCAACCAGGTTGAGCAGGTATGATCTCCCTTTCACAAAGCCAAATTGCGTGGGGTCCAGAGTTTGGAGATTCTCTATATGTCTGTTAATCAGGTCCATGATGATTCACTCCATAGCTGTACATCTCAGACTTGTCAGGCTAATGGGGCAATAATTCCTCGGGTCTGTAGTCGCTCCCCCCTTATGGAGAGGGATAACTGTATCAGTGCACCATTTGGTAGGGACAAAGCCTGAGGTGAGGCTATGACTGAACAGGGCACACAGATGTCATGCCAGATCATTTTGTATTGCATGTAGAACACAGCCAGGGATATTACTGGGTCCCATGGAAGCTGTATTCTTGGCCTTGACTTATAAATGTATTCAGTGTTGTCCAGAATTCTTGACCCAAGAAGTTGAAAGGAATGCTTTAACTTCTACCTAATGACACACAGGACCTTCTATCAGATTGGAGTATTATTACTATTATTATTATTGTTATTACTATTATTATTACTATTAGATGCATATGCCTACCAAATTATTAAGTAAATCTGGAGTACTCAAACTTATGTGGATTACCAAAGGCAGACAGTGTGTTTGCACATTATCAACTCAGCTTACAAGAATATGTGAGTCAACAAATTGCCTGTTTAGAAAGTTTTACAACCCAAGGCCTTTACAGTGCCCCAGAATTACTAAGATAAAGCTTTAAAGCATTCCTTCCAAGAACTGTAAGTGGTGTCAGTGCCACAACCCTGCCTCCCATTTTGTAACTGCATAGTGTTACCTGATCTGTTTTGTCTCCACCAAACCTACCCTTATAAAATCTAATTACATTGGAGGAAGTGGGGGATGAGAAACCCTTTGCCTGCAACATCTAGCAAGTTAGTTTTCCTGCTCCTGCAGAAACATTTACAGTCTTGGGCTAAGATCATAGCTTGAATTTAGCAGCTAAAATGAACAGTTTGTCCTTTTAAAAATAATCCCACTTCCAAACAGGAATATGCCTTAAGTCTGTTTTCTGTTCCATCAAGCCACTTTGCAGTGATAAGCAAAAACATAAGTAAATCTAACCAACAAATCAAAGCTTTGCCCTCATATGAAATATTCCAGCCTTTTGTGACCAAATTCTGTGCACTGCCCCATTACCTTCCCCCATTCTCCTTCTTTTTCTTCTTCCTTAAAGAAATGAATACCACTAAAATTGAAATGGGTACAGTATTCTGCCACAGGATCACCACCATCCAGCTGTTGTTTTCTCTACTAAGGTTTAGAAATGTGATAGCAAGCAGGTACATTAATTAATTAAATAAATAAATATACACAGGGTTATCAATTGCAGGCATTGCGGTGGTGGCGCTCGGTAGCTTTGTCGCCTCACAGTAAGACGCTGCCCGGTTCGATTCTCAGCTAGAGCGTCTTCTGCGTGGAGACATGCATGAATGGGCGTACCTTCGTTGAAGGTTGTGCGTCAGGCCTGGCAAGCCGGTACGTAAAAATCAACTGGCAATCATTAGCAGATCGGAGTTCCGCTGTGGCGACCCCTAACCAGGAAAAACCGAAAGACACAAACATCAATTGCAGGCATGGGTTTTTGTGATCCACATTTAGCCAAATCTTTCGATCCAAAATTACCCAGTTATTCATTTACTACCTGCAAATGGCTGTAAACCCCATAATGTCTAACTTAAATTTATTGTACCAACCAGCTGAATTATTTATTTATTATTATTGTTATTAATTTTATTGTATTTTTAAAAGATTAACCAGACATGATTTACTTTGCACTAAGCACCAAGTTAGTGAACCAAACATGATTTTGTTGTATTAAGCATCAGTTGAGTAACTCTTTCACACACAGATGTTAGTGTACAGATTTTTATGTATACACACACACACACACACACACACACACACACACACACACACACACACACACACACACACACACACCTGCACACACTGATACACTCATAAATAATTAACATAACATTCTTTATGTTGCACTAAGTAGTACCTACTACTTTTTTTAAAAGTACAGACCAGACATCATGCAGTTCCCCATATATCTAACGTGGGCTGTTTCATATATTATGTATGCAATACACTCAAAAGCTTGTTTAGTCTAATTGTAAAGTACTCACTTGATCTAACAATGATACCATAAGACAGTGAAGGGTTTATTACCTCTTACATATGTTGTCCCCAAGTTTTCCTATGTAATTTTTTTTTCTTACACATATTTTCCATGTTTACTCTTAAGTAAATTTGAAAGAGTATGCTTCTATTCTATTAAACTTGCACTGTATTGTTTTATTAATCTTTGTACTATATTAAGTTTGTATCGTCATAGTAATCTTGTTTTTGTATGGAGCTTTTCTCCCTGAGCCTCTGCTGAAAATGGGCAATTTGCCCAGTCAGACTCTTCCGGTAAACACAAGTAAAATAAATAAATAAATAAATAAATAATATACTGGTAATTTGGAAAACAAGAACTATCTTAGAAAATGAGTGTGTGTGTGTGTATGTGTGTGTGTGTGTGTGTATGTGTGTGTGTGTGTGTGTGCATCTAAAAAATAACCAAGCATCATTTACCTCATAGAAAGCACTCAGGTTTGAAGTCTTAGTAATTCACACTATTCCCAGATGCTGCTAAACTCTTTACAAAAATTCAGTGATCCTTGCTCATCACTGTTTCTTTGTTGTTTATTTCCAAATAGAATCTCCAAGGCAATACCCAGATTTGCTCCGAGTTATTGCACAATGGTACCTCCTATAATGAGCCAACAGATATAGCCAACATACTGGCTGACAGATTCAGTGCCTCTCACCCCCCCCAATGGCCGTATCATAATACCAGATGAAAGCCTGGTACCCACCATTTCTGTGGCACAGGTAAAAGCTGCATTGTCCAAAACCAAGAATACAGCATCCATGGGACCTGATAATGTCCCTGGCTGCATCCTATATGAGCTACAAAACAAACTGGCACCACATCTGTGTGCTGTGTTCAGTCACAGTCTTACCTCAGGCTTTGTCCCTAATGAATGGTGCACTGATACAGTCATCCTTCTTCACAACTACAGTCCCAGGGAACTATTGCCCCATTAGCCTGACGAGTCTGGTATGCAAAGCTATGGAGTGTATCATCATGGACCTGCTCAACAAAGATATAGGTGATCTCCAAACTCTTGACCCCACACAGTTTGGCTTTGTCAAGGGGAGATCCTGCCTGCTGAAACTAGTTGACTTCTTCAAGGCAGTTACCAAGGCTGTGGATGAGGGTAAGGCAGTGCATACAGCCTACCTCGGCCTGGCCAAGGCCTTAGATACCATTCCCCACTTGGGTATCATTGATAAACTCACCAAATTAGGCATCAATCCTTATATCACTAGGTGGGTTGCAAATTGGCTGACAGACAGGACCCACAGAGTGAAAGTTGTGGATTCCAAGTCAGACTGTCGACCAGTCACGAGTGGAGTCCTACAGGGTATGGTCCTGGACCCTCTCCTGTTTGGCATCTACTTCTCAGAAGTCCAAGTGAACACAGAGGGACTCTGGTCTACCAGGTTCATTGATGACTGCAAGCTAGGAGTCATTATCAACTCCCCAATTGATGCAGACATCCTACAAAAGGGCCTCTCTGAGACCAATGACTGGTGTCAGAACCATGGTGTTAAGCTTAACGCCAAAAAATGCGTTTTCATTCCCTTCGGAAAAAACTCAGTTCCCAAGAATTGCCACATCATTGGGAGCCCACAAACAATTAAGTGGCCATAAGATATCTGGGCACCCAGGTTGACAGCCACCTCACCTTCGACCACCACATTGCCCCTGTGGTCAGAAAGTCCTTCTACGTGGCACATCTTATAACCAAAGGTTTCACATCCAGAAATAAAGACGTCATCATCCCTCTCTACTCATCCCTCATTAGACCAATCATCGAATATAATGCCCTGTTTGGCATGTACCTGACCAGACACCTACAACAGCTGGAGAGGCCACAAAAGTACCTCACAAAAATGATGCTAGGCCTTAAACACGTGTCCTACACAGACAGACTCGGGAAACTTCAGCTGTTCTCAGTCTCTTATCGTCTACTTAGAGGTGATCTCTGCTTGACTTACAAAGCCATGTCCAACCCAGCCCTGCTTGAATTGCTACACCTAAAGAAATCCCAAATCCCTCGTGCCACACACACTCCAGAGATCACAGCCTCACCACCACCACCACAATCAACAAAACATGGTGGATGGACAAGTTAATCTCCCAAAAAATGGCCATACTCTGGAATAAGCTTCCCATTCATGTCAAACAGAGCACTCGTTGGCCCTCTTCAAGAGAAATCTTGACGAGTGGATGGGTAATAGAAAGTTCATCCCAAGGATCACTCCAGTTGCTATACTGGATAGAAGCACTCCAAACTAACTTCGGGTGGCACAGTGCCTGGGCAATTTTTTTGCACTAGGCTTGTAAAGGCTCCAGGGCCATTAGCCTAGTACACACCTATGAACCTATGAATCTATGATCATGCTGCTGTCTCCGTCTTGATCAGCTGTTGAAAGGAAAGCTGCCAAGGTAGAGATCGAAAAGACTGATTTGCTTTGCTCCCAGCCTTTTCAATACCACCCAAGAACAGCTCAAGCTGCCTTAACCCTCCTGACATATCCTGTACCTACCTGTTCCTCCACCTCCACTCTCCTCCTTGGAAACCTGAGTCTGAACTGACCTGCCTCAGACAAATGACAGCTTGCTGCAACCTGGCTTGCCAGACATTGTTTCTTTTGCTCATCAACTTTGACTAGACGGGAGGGCATTATTCTAAGGGAATGCCCAGGGTGCCAATTTATTTTTCAGTTTTAGTTCATCTCCCATTGCCTCTCAACTGTCTTGCCCCATGCTCTGCCAATGCAGAGGTTGCTATGCTAAACCCAACTATAAGTGTGTGCTTCCAAACTTGTTACCTATGCAACGGTGCAATGCATTGCTTTACAATACATGGATCTGGCTGGACATAGTGCCTCCTGGTCCATTTTCCCATTTTCCCCTAGGTGATACCAGCACAGCAGGGCAGACAGCTTTCTCTAGGGTGGGTAAGCAAGGACTGGCTGCTCACTCTCACCCTCCTCAGTTTGTCCTTCTAGGAACTGGGTGACTAAATGATCCAGGGTAATCTGGGTCACAGTCAGGGCTTTATCCCTTTGAGGCTTGGAGCTGACACCAGGACCTGTAGTTTAATGAAGAGCTTCCTACAGTCTAATAAATCAAGTAAAAAGACATAAATGCAGTTGGTAGACTTATTAACAAATCATTTTGATCATAAACCAACAGGATATTATAGACATACAAACTTCAGTGTCATATTTGTACAATTACTGAGACTATCAAAAATATGTGAAGTTGAATTAAGAAAATTAGCCTAAAACTGTGATTATGGAGACAATATACAGCAAATTCTGAAAATAGAATTATAAGTGAAATAAATGATGGAAACATGCAAGGATGGTTATCATCAGAAAGTGAGTTTTCATGGGTCAGTATCAAGTGGTGGCAGGACATGAAGGTGCCTCAGTAAATATTATTAAGGAATGATAAAGAAGAGCGTGATGAAGGTGAAGCAACAATCTACATAAAGGGCAGTGTTAGATGTGAGGTCAGAGAAGAGGAAAAGCACCAAACCTGGAATGTGACAAGAGTGCAGCCAGGGTCAGAAGCTAGGTTAAGTACTCTGGTGGCTGACATGGAGGAATGAGCAGCTGCTTGAATGGTACAATGTATCCGCTACCAGGCACAACAAGAAAGGGAGATGACAGACATGAGGAGAAGATAAAGGAGTCAGGATAAAGGAAGAGGGTAATACTATTGAGGGAGCTGAATTTGTCTTGTAGACTGGGAGATTCTTAGATCCAGGATAGATAGGGAGCAGGAAGTGATCAATGTATTGGACCATCAGGGGTTCAGCCAACTGGTGCATAACTGTACCAGAAAGAATACAATTTTGGAAACATTTCTAACCAGTGCAAATGATGTCATGGATTCCTAGGTTAAGGCACTGCTAGCCAGCAGTGATTATGCCACTGTGTCATTTACAGTAGGAAGAAAGGTAAAATAAAATGACAAAGACAATGATGTGGGATTTTAGGAGCTGAGTTTGAGTTGCATGTTAAGCATTTTTCAAGTAATTGAGTTTCAGGTGCATTTTCAAAGAACTGTGAGCTTCAAGTGAAGAGAAGTTTACTTTTGTTCATGCTGTCTGTTTACAATGTGCAACTGTTTTGTTTAACAAATAGAATCACTATTGTGATATAGAACTGAAAAGCTTAATAGCACAACAGGTAGTATACTTGCTTATGATGCAGAAGGCTCTAAGTTCTTCTCCATCAGCATGTAGATAGATTGTTGGCAGTGTGTGTGGTACTTTCAGAGGTGTGCCGGTGAGGTACTGAGCATGTTCTCCTTTGGATGAGATGCCTAGTAATTATGAACCTGTTATCAGTTTACCATCCATTCCCTATTGCAATATTACCAGCTTAACTTTTTTAATGTAACTTAAGCAATTTATTCTTCAAGAGCAGCAGACACTGTATTTGTAGATGAAACACTGAAATATAAAGTTGTTTGTTAGCAGCAACATCTTCATTAGTTACAGATGTCTTTAATGTGGAATTATTCAGATGACTTTTACTTCTGTAGAGATTGTACATATTGACTGATATCAGTGGATTGTAGTGACAGGAGTCTGAGTGACCTTTTATGGTTGAAATGTTCTGAATTGGACAGTTTTGTCATTACTGGTTCATATGATTTGTTTCAATGCTTACTGGAAAAATGTTCAAAACTATAAATTTAAAACATGCTGTAACACGTGGTGCTGTGTTATACACGGGATAAAGTTTAATACCATCAGGAGGGTAACTCAAATAACTCTTGTATGTTTGTATGGTCTTAAACATGTGTGCAAGGGGCCTATGGTTTGAAAACAGCCCAAAGATAAACTTAATTCACCACTAGCCAGATGCATTTTCTTTGAATGTGGTTTTCAATGAATGTGAGTTTCAAGGGTGGAGAAGTTTTAATGTTGTTTTCATTGTGAGACTGTATTGCTTTGTTTAGCAAAAGTCTGTCAGTGTTTGTGCTATAAAATTTGAAATTAAAGTTTTAAATTAAACCCAACTATCTGTAATCATTGTAGAAATAAAGCAGAAAACAGTGTACACACTGAGGAGTATGAACAGTGTTTATGGTAACTGGTGAGAAATAGCCAAGTAATAGAACACTGGAATGGCTGGGTGGGGGGGGGGCTAATCCATTACCCTGCCTAGGGCCCCATTTGACCTGGATCCAGCTCTGACTAGGGCCCTGAAGTAGTCCTGGGGTTTAGTTTTAAAAAAAGTGTTCTAAAACAAGGATTTGAGACTGCACTGTCATTTGCATCTTAATGGGATTTTAACAAAGGGTGCATTTTTTCACACCTACCTCTTAATTGACCCTAAAGTAGATGATAACGAGGTGTAAATTACATTAGAGAATGGGCGACCTATAAATCTACACCCTTAGTGAAGAATGAACATTCTCCAGCAGGGTGTTAATCTACAGGTAATGCCCACTGAAAAATGAGTCTGCTACTTTATGGTAGCATATCAAACTGCAGAGGAGCTCGGATTAAAAGTAACATAATGGCTGGCATTATTTTACACTTTCTAAGCAGTGCTTTTGTTGTTTAGTGAGTGTAAAATAAAAAAAAAGAAAATTAAAACTAAAAAAAAAGTGTGTGAGTGTGTGTGTGCGTGTGTGTTTATGTTTATGTGTGACAGTGGTGTATGCCTGCATGAGAGTGAGAGCGAGATCAATTGAGCTATTATTTTACACTCACTAGGGCTAGGGAGTGCTTTCACTGTTTAGTAAGTGTAAAAACAAATGAAATAGAAAAAGTGTGTGTATATATGTGTGTTTATCTTTTTGTCTGAGTGTGTGAGTGTATGCATGCTTGCGTGCATGAAAGCGGAAGTGTGTGTGTGTGTGTGTGTGTGTGTGTGTGTGTGTGTGTGTGTGTGTGTGTGTGTGTGTGTGTGTGTGTGTGTGTGTGTGTGTGTATGTCTGTGTGTGTGTGCGTGTGTGTGTGTGTGTGTGTGTGTGTGTGTGTGTGTGTGTTTGTGTGTGTAAGAGAGAGAAAGAGTGTGAAGAGTGAGAAAGAAAGAGCAGCAGCTAAGAGGTTTGCATATCTGTCGACCACTGAGCTCAAGAGATCTGCATAAAGCCAAAAGTAAAGGGGGAACTAAGGTAAAATATTGCTGTCATGAAACACCAAAGCTGCTTGAATAATAAGATTTGCGTTAACATGCATTTTCTAAAGAAATGTGTGTGTGTGTGTGTGTGTGTGTGTGTGTGTGTGTGTGTGTGTGTGTGTGTGTGTGTGTGTGTGTGTGAGAATGAGAGAGAGAGAGAGAGAGTGAAATTGATTGACTGCTGGCAGCAGCAGTAACAAGGTTTGCATACCTCTCGACCTCTTAGCTCAAAAAATCTGGATAAAGCCTAAAATAAAGGGGAAACAAAGGCTCAAAAATAGATACAAAATTTAATTATTGCTCTTATAAAATTAAAAAGTTACTTAACTAACAGGATTTCTGCTATCATGAATTTTCTGAAGGAAACAAAGTCTGAAACTCAAATGTATGTCATTATTTAGTGACTTCAATCCCCAATGACCAGCAACAAGCCTCATGCTTTAGGAATCGGGTCCAAAACATTCATAGATTTATAGATTCATAGAGTGTTACTAGGCTAATAACCTGGGGGAGGTCTTTGTAAGCCTAGCCAAATTTTCCTGAAAGAGTAATTATGTCTTGTAACCAAATAGGACATTGTGGACCAGTCATTTGTAAGCTACCTCTCTGTCCATAAGGGACAAGGCTGCCAGGCCCGGTGTAAATTTCATATCTCCCATGCATTGGTGTAGGTTGCACTTACACTGGGTAGTAGACGAACTCACTCAGCATCACATGGATGGGAAGCTTGTTCCATAGAAGGGGCAGTCTCTGGGACACACATCTGTCTCTCCAGCATGTTCTGTTTAAGTCACAAAAGTCCTGACTGCAGCCAAGGTGACCCAAGTTTAAGCAATTTATGTGCTTGATGGAGCTGGCAAGAGGGATGAGCATGCCTGTCCTGGGAGGAGGGACATTAAGTGTCTCTCTAGGGGAAGATAGATCTCATTGAAAAGGTTCCAAGCTGGGGTGGGCAGGAGGGCACAGTAGGCAAGACCACTTGATGGACCTAAGGCAGTATATGCACTCAGGCTACTTAACATTGCCTGCCCAGTCTAACACTGATGGTAACATAAGAGAGGGGCTTAAGACTAGGTGAAAAATGTCCTTCTAGGAGGATAGCACCACTCACAGATCCTACCTCACTTCTTGGCTGAGTGTAAAATCCAGGACTTACGAGACCCTGGATATGAAGGAATAAATGAGTCAACATATCAACAGGAGGGTGACTTGACAGTAAGTGGGTGCCAACTGAATAAAATGAGAAAATTGTTTATATGAAGCTGTTTCTTGGTTGGGGGGCTCAGTAGTGTGAGAACTGTGAGTACAATTTTGAAAGTCCTAGCTACACCCCTGACTGTGCATGATGCATTTTGATCCAGTTATGTAACTTGTCTTCCAGTTTAAATGCTTACATTTTTTAGTTATATCTGTACTTTCACGTATAATTGTATTTTTAGTTATAGTGCTGATTGCTTGGCTGTATTCATTACTATGCAGGCATCCATTTAAAATGTCAACTTTGTTATTTGTTTGTTTTACTGTCCTAGGTTGAGCCTGCAAAGAGTCCAATAGGAACATTGTTCTACCCCAGTTAAATTGAAAATAAAATAAGATAAAATACCATAAATAACATAAATAAATGAATAAATAATATATGAAGGCTGGCCTAAACGTCCATGAAAAATGGATCATGGGATTGGATAGACTCTTTTCTTCCCTCTAGTGCCTCTTTAGTCAAAGTCAGATTAATGGGTATTCCAAGCTAAACTGCATAGATAATAAGGTGAAGATGGTATGTCTCAAAGCCCAAAGTCCAGTGGCATAGCTAGAGTTTGTGCCACCCAGGGCTGTCTCTGAGTCTTCCTCCCCCCTTCATAAGATCATGGTCAAATGGGCCCCCCATACACAGCCCCCCCTGTAGCTATTCCAGCATCCTATTACTTGGCTATTTCTCCCCATTTACTATAAACACAGTGATTTCTGCTTTACTTCTGCAATAATTATTTGAATTTAATTTAAAACATTTATTTTAAATATTATAGAACAAGCACTGATAGACATTTGCTAAACAAAGCAATGCAGTCTCACAATGAAAACAGACAGCATTACAACTTCTCTGCCATTGAAACAGCACTGAAACCTACATTCAAAGAAAATCTGGCCAGTGGTCGATAAAGTTTTTGGGCTGTTTTTAAATCATAGGCCCCTTGCACACAATTTAGGACCTTGCATACATGCATGTGTTCTTTGATTCACCTTCCTGATTGTATTAAATTATATTCCTTGTATAATACAGCACACTTGTTAGAGCGTGTTTTAAATTGATAGTTTTGAACATTTTTTCAGTAAGCAATGAAAAAAATGTACAAACCAATAATGACAAAACTGACCAATTCAGAACATTCCCATCATAAAAGTCTACTCAAACTTCTGTCATTACAATCCACACATACCTCTCAACCTCTTACAGCAAGAAATCTGGATAAAAGCCATAAATAAAAGTGGGATATAGACCCAAAAATAGGGACAATTTTAAAATATTACTCTTGCAAACTTAGAAATTTGATAGAATAACAGGTTTTGCATTAGCATGAAATTTCTGAAGGGTCTGAAGTCTGTAACTCAAATGTCTGTAATTATTTTCTACTTTCAGTCCATAAAGATTGCCACTAAATTGCCAAAAAAACCCACAATTTTATGAAGAACAGAACAAAAATATGAGGTAAAAATCTGGACATTCTGTGAAAATCTGAACAGTTGAGATTCAAAAGATTCAAAGAAACTTCATTGTCATTTAGGAAACACAAGTGCTACCTAAACACAATTTCGAGTGTCAGCTCTTTTACAGAAGAAAACACAAAAAGACAGACATGATAGGTATTAAAAAATAAACAATAACTATAGTACAAAACTAAATATCTAAGTAGCTGTTGCACATGCTTGTGCACTATTTATTACATTGGACAACACTGACTATTAGATAATTAACACATGAAAAGAAAAGTACACTATACACAGAGGTGATATTGGATGATATTGCACATAAGGAAGTGACTGGAATTGCACTTAAATGAGAATATATTCATTTTATTTTGCAATAAATAAACAGAATTACTGTATGGGAAAAAAAAAAAGAATGAGAGTGTAACAATCTATTATAGTTTTGATACATCCAGATTTATGTCTGCATTAATGAGTCTTATTGCAGTTGGATAAAAACTGCTCATGAATCTGAATCTGTAACTAATGAAGGGGTTGCTGCTAGCAAACAACTTCATGTTTCATTATTTTGTCTACAAATAAATTGCCTGTTGCCACTGAAGAATAAATTGCTGATGTTACATTAAAAAATGATAATCTGCTAATATTGCAATAGGGAATAGATGACAAACTGGCAACAGGTTCATAGCTTCTAGGCATCTCACCTAAAGGAGGACATACTCAGGACTGCACCACCCCACTCCCCTTACACTTCAACACATTATTAAGTCTTTCAGTATTAATTATGTAAGTCTTAAACTTTTTTATGTCATGTAATAGTATTAAAACAACAGAACTTTCAGTACTAAATACCTCAAACTGATGAATTAAGACAATTTAATTAATTTTATTCATTTGTTTACCAGGTAAGCAAACTACTCATAACAGACCCTTTTCAGTCATAACCTGGCACACAAGGGCAAGGGTAAACAGAAAATATATAAGCAACTTAGAATAGTCAGTCAACAATCATGTTTTGAAGGAAAACAGAGTATCAAGAGAAACCCCACACAGAATTAGGAAGAGCATACAAGTCCCAAACATGCAATGAATGGTGGTAAGGATTGAATTCAAGACCTTTGAGATGTGAGGCAGAGATCTTAATCAGTGAGCCACCATATACTGACAGGAAATTCTGCAGTCCCCTAAATGGTCCACAGCTATCTGTGAAATATGCACGACTGTGTGCAAGCCCTGTAATAGATCTCTATCCCATAGCAGATTGCTTTTCTAACTTCTGTCTATTGTTTGCTAGGATAAGCTTTAGTTCCCCAAGACCTTCAATATCAGGTATTAGAAAATCAAAGTACTGCACAAAAGAATGAACAATGAATTCAGCAAACAATGCAGGTCAATTACTAACCTTTTTAGCATACACCAAACTACCAAAGGCATCTCTCTCAAGATCATTGCATGAAATAGTTTAAACATATGTATTCTACTCCAGAAACAGCTTTTTCATATAGTGCAATGCCTCTTTTGCACAGATATGTGGCAAAACATCAAATGACGCAAAATTAAGCTGTAAAATATCAAACTTAAAATTTCTGTTCATTCAAGATCAGAAACAAAAACAGTCAAATCTACTTTTTGTCAGTCAGATTTAACAGCAAACAAATTAATTGAAAGTGAAGTATTTGTCTGGAAGAGCAATAGAGAATCACTGCTGTACATTAGGTTTTAAGCACTTTAAAAACATCTCTCTCTCTATGGTATGGTTTCCCATTCTTCCCTAAACAACTCTTTCAAGGCTAAAGGTGTTTTTGAACTTGGACTATATGGGGCTCAGACAATGATTTATCCTTCCGTGTGATGGAGCTGGGTTTTCCCCTTTTATTTTTAATCTGCATCAGAATATTGGCCGTCTTTTTCATCATTCTACAAGGCATTGCATTTAGTATTCTTCAGAACAGCTAAGGAAACTGCATTAGCAGTCTACTAAAGTTAATGGGTTATTAGCATGGTAAAGATGAGAATATAATGAAGACTGAGATCATTTTCTAGATAATATATTCTTTAGTGTATATGTTTACACCAATTAAATTCTATTTATTTTTATTTTGTTATCCATTATTTAAGGTCAGCCAACAGTTTTATTAGATATCTTGTTTTATTTCCATTACTGTCTTAGACATATATCATGAAATATGGGCTACTGTTGGCCGAAGGAGGAGAAGAGGCGGAAGGCATGGCCGAGGGCAGGAAGAGAGGAGAAAGGCTAGGACTGTGGTAGTTAGGGTCGGAACTTTGAATGTTAGCAGTATGACTGGAATAGGGAGAGAGCTAGCCGATATGATGGACAGAAGGAAGGTTGGCATATTGTGTGTGCAAGAGACCAGATGGAAGGGGAGTAAGGCTAGGTGTATTGGAGGTGGGTTCAAATTGTTTTATCATGGTGTGGATGGGAGGAGAAATGGCGTAGGAGTTATCTTAAAGGAACAGTATGCTAAGAGTGTTTTAGAGGTGAAAAGAGTGTCGGATAGAGTGATTTTTATGAAGCTGGAAATTGATGGTGTAATGATGAATGTTGTCAGTGCATATGATCCACAAGTTGGGTGTGTGATGGATGAGAATGAAAATTTTTGGAGTGAGTTGGATGAAGTGGTGATGACTGTACCCAAGGGTGAGAGAGTGGTGATTGGAGCAGATTTCAATGGGCATGCTGATGAAGGGAACAGGGGATGAGGAAGTGATGGATAGGTATGGTGTTAAACAAAGGAATGCAGAAGGTCAGATGGTAGTGGATTTTGCGAAAAGGATGGACATGGCTGTGGTGAATACCTATTTTAATTAGAGGGAGGAGCATAGAGTGACATACAAGAGTGGAAGAAGATGCACACAGGTGGATTATATCTTATGTAGAAGGGCCAGTTTGAAGGAGATTGGAGACTGTAAAGTGGTGACCTGGGAAAATGTAGTTAGGCAGCATAGGATGGTGGTTTGTAGGATGACGTTGGGGATCAAGAAGAGGAGGAGGAGTGTGAGGGCAGCAAAAAGGATCAAATGGTGGAAATTGAAAAAGAGTAATTGTGAGGTGGAGTTCAGGGATAAGTTAAGACAGGCACTGGGTGGCAGTGAAGAGTTACCAAATAGCTGGGTAACTACAGCAGAGCTAGTAAGGGGGACTACTAGAAAGGTGCTTGGTATGACATCTGGACAGAGGAAGGACGACAAGGAGACATGGTGGTGAAATGAGGAAGTACAGGAGAGTATACAGAGAAAGAGGTTGGCAAACAAGAAGTGAGCTAGGAAAGATGTGCGGCAGGTAAAGGTGATAAAGGATAATGAGGGAAACATACTCACAAGCAAGAAGAGTGTGTTGAGCAGATGGAAAGAGTCCTTTGAGGGGTTGATGAATAAAGAGAATGAGAGGGAGAGAAGGTTGGATGATGTGGGGATAGTGAATCATGAAGTGCAATGGATTAGCAAGGAGGAAGTAAGGATAGCTATGAAGAAGATGAAGAATGAAAAGGCTGTTGGTCCAGTTGACATACCTGTGGAAGCATGGAGGTGTTTAGGTGAAATGGCAGTGGAGTTTTTAACCAGGTTGTTTAATGAAATCTTGGAAAGTGAAAGGATGCCTGAGGAATGGAGAAAAAAGTGTTTTGGTACCAATTTTTAAGAATAAGGGTGATGTGCAGAGCTGTAGAAACTACAGAGGGATTAAACTAATCAGTCACAGCATGAAGTTATGGGAAAGAGTAGTGGAAGCTAGGTTAAAAAGGGATGTGATGATTATTGATCAGCATTATGGTTTCATGCCAGGAAAGAGCAATACAAATGTGATGTTTGCTCTAAGAGTGTTGATAGAGAAGTACAGAGAAGGTCAGAAGGAGTTGCATTGTGTTTTTGTAGACTTAGAGAAAGCATATGACAGGGTGCCTAGAGAGGAGTTGTGGTATTGTATGAGGAATTTGGGAGTGTCAGAGAAGTATGCAAGAGTGGTACAGGATATGTGCAAGGGTAGTGTGACAGCAGTGAGATCTGCAGTGGGAGTGATGGATGCGTTTAAGGTGAAGGTGGGATTACATCAAGGATCAGCTCTGAGCCCTTTCCTATTTGCAGTGGTGATGGACAGGTTGACAGATGAGATCAGGAAGGAGTCCCCATGGACTATGATGTTTGCAGATGACATTGTGATCTGTAGTGAGAGTAGGGAACAGGTGGAGGAGACCATGGAGAGATGGAGATATGCTATAGAGAGAAGAGGAATGAATGTCAGCCGGACTAAGACAGAATATATGTGTGTGAACGAGAGGGAGGATAGAGGAATAGTGAGGATGCAAGGAGTAGTGGTGGTGAAGGTGGATGAGTTTAAATACTTGGGATCGATAGTTCAGAGTAATGGTGAGTGTAGAATAGGGGTGAAGAAGAGAGTACAGACAGGATGGAGTGGGTGGAGAAAAGTGTCAGGAGTGATTTGTGACAGACGAGTACCAGTAAGAGTGAAAGGAAAGGTCTACAAGAGGGTAGTGAGACTAGCTATGTTATATGGGTTAGAGACACTGGCATTGACAAAAAGGCAGGAGTTAGAGCAGGATGTGGCACAGTTAAAGATGTTAAGATTTGCATTGGGTTTGATGAGGGTGGACAGGATCAGGAATAAGTATATTAGAGGGTCAGCCCAGGTTGAAAGGTAGAGTCAAAGCCAGAGAGGTAAGATTATGTTGGTTTGGACATGTGCTGAGGAGGGATGCTGAGTATATTGGGAAATAGGTGCTAAGGATGAAGCTACCAGGTAACAGGAAAAGAGGAAGGCCTAAGATAAGGTTTATGGATGTGGTGAGAGAGTTCATGCAGGTTGTTGGTGTGACAGAGCAAGTTGCAGAGGACAGGAAGAAATGGAAACAGATGATCCGCTGTGGTGACCCCTAATGGGAACAACCAAAAGAAGATGATGAGGGTCTTAGACATATATCATAAAATATGATTTAGAAGTGCTGGGATTCCCTTCCTAGAAGGTCCAAGAGTATTATGACATGTACCAATGAAAAGGAAGCCATAATATTGCCATGGACCTACAAATTAATAACATTTGGATTTTAGTGGGCTTCTCACCCCTCTCTGTACGTACATATGTGTACACATATACACACTCCTTACCTTCTCTCTTTAATGGAATGGCCATTTTAAATTCTGCGTGCAACCATGGAATGAATGAATTTACAAGCTTACACCCGTGGTGGCATGTGTGAGATGCCTTCATGGTCCTCCTTAAAGGAGAAGATGCCGTCACCCCGTTCTTAGGAATTTTTTTTTTTTAATTAATTAGTACTTTTGAAGTTTGCTGCCCCTAAAAAAGTGCCCCCCCACGGTTTGCCACTCCCGCAGTCTAAAGAAAAATAACCTGCTGAGAGGCTTATGTTACCTTTAAGGGAATTCTGGCTATTTTCCATCACAGGCACATATTTCAAAGACCCGTCCTTCTTTTCACAAATACCTGATTGCAACTCTTTCCTCTTGGTTTGGTCCACTGAAGAAGGAAGTTGTAGAACAGAGCATGTGTTGTAACTTTAAGAAGTATTTCCAAGTGTAGGCATGTGCATATAAATAATGAGCATGTGCAGGCAGCAGTACCATTTTGAGAGAACAGCCAAAGTGTTAACATGCATGAGTGCAGTAGTCAGTCTGTTTATAAGTTTAAGTTATTAAGTCTTAATCCTGATGTGTTTGTGTATAATAAAGCTGCTTGAACTGAACCCACAGCCTTCATCTGTTTTATCCTGATCAGACGAGCAACAGAAGTGGCTGTTACATTTTCTTAAGTCAGACATTCAAAAGCAGGGTTATAGAAACAAATTGTGAGCATTGAGTCCTCCTACCTTGGCTACAAAAAAGCAACTCAAAATGCAATTTTCTAATGTGTTTAAGCACACCATTCATGTTACCTCAAGAACAAAACTGCTTCCTTGATAAGCCTAAAGCCCTCTTCATAATGGAAAATACTTTTCTACTTGATGACTTAAACTGTCTATCTGTTGACTGGGAAAGCTATCAATGACATACTGCAAAAATGACTAAACTTTATAAACGTAGAAATATGCTGGATATCAGGCCAGATTCTTGAACATCTTTGCTTAGTGCTGCTGTTGTTGCTATTTGGTATTCATTAAACAACTCTGCACTTTTTGCCTGCCCTCAAAACAAGGGTAAGTGGCACAGTATGCTAATGAGGGCATAAATACCTGCAGTACATACTAATTAAGCAATCCAACATGGCAGAGCTGTTCAGGAATGTATAAAGTTAGCATGAACACTCTGTTCTCCCATTTGCTCTGAAATCCAAAACCCTTTGGAATACAGGCATGATTACACTTAGAAATAATGTTAGGGGGTTGTTGCTGCCATCTTTAACCTGTATGTGCAACAGGTTTTAATTCAAGGGGCTGCTGCCTGACCTCGGCTGAGAAGGAGAAGGGCATTCATATCCCATTTGATGTATCATAGACTGCATGATACAGAAATTGTAGAGAAATACAAGGTGGACAGGGATTCAATAGATGAAATATGCAACCTCTGCCGGTCTCACCTGATGCTTTAGGGAAATCATATGGCACTCATCCTAGTGGAGACAAAGGTTTGTGTGACATAACATATACTCACTACAGGTACTTTCCAGAGACCCACACAATCTTACATCAGTTTCTAAATGCAATGCAACAGCAAGTAAAGAATCGTATTTGATATCTATGTACTCCAGAGAACAACTGTGGAACAATTCTGTGCCATAGCACACTTCCCTGAGGTTTTGTGGGCCATAGATTGCATACACTTAGAAATAAAAGCCCCATCCAGTGAACAGGAAAGGAGGTACATCAACAGAAAAAAATACCACTCTATTAACTATCAAGTTGTTTGTAATGCCCAAGGGATCATCCACAATGTGTGTGGGTAATCCTGGAAATTTCCGCAACTTATACATATGGCACACCTGTGACCTGTATACAAGGTTTGCTAGGTGTGGCTTTCCACAAGGGCATTTATTGGGGGATGCAGTTTATGCACTGGAACTTTGGCTCATGACATCCATGAGAAAACCACACAACCCCACTGATCAAGGATACAATAATGCTCATGCTCAAACTAGGAATATAATAGAATGTGTATTTGGCTTGCTCAAATAAAGGTTCCAGTGTGTAGATACATCAGGAAGTGCCTTGCAGTACAACCCAGCCACCTCTGCCATGCTACTCATAGTCTTTACCATGTTGCAGAATATAATTCTCAGGAAACAGTATCAATAAGGACAACAAGGCCCAAGGTCACAGTTTCCAGGACCACAGCCAGGACCAGCAGTTCTAGCAGATACAGATGACAAATCTGAGGAAGAACCACTAGCTGCAGATGGTGTTGGCAGACATAGGCATGCACAATATGCCATGGCTCTGGCTAAGAGGCAAAGGACAGCACACAGAATTACTACATAACTGAAAAACTAAGATTCTAAGCACATACAAATATTAAAACTGATGCCTGACAAAGTCCTCAACCTTTACTTTATCTATGTAATGATTGTGTTCTGTCAGTATTAGACAGAGTCAGCCCCCAAGGGCACATCTCATAACTGCAAGTATTAACAAGGTAAGTGTGGAACCTTTAAAAAAGGGATCTATATTACTCTCATATAGAAATATTTTGTCACTAAGGTGAAACATGGCTCAACTGTACAGTAATGTCAGCATTAACTCATGACTGATTTTTACAATACACATATATGATTCTGTCCAATACTGTGCATCGCCCATTTCAGTTGACCTGTGTATATAAACCAGTAGTGAGCAGGTCAGTGTTAGCATCATTTGCAGAAGTATAGCAGCAAGCTATAATAATTAACTATCTGGTATGACTGCTTTATTAAGAATAATACAAAAATACAATGAGGGTCAAGAAATACATAACAAATCATTTACAACTGAGCAGGAAAAATAAATATAAAAACACTTCTTCTGAAATACATTAAGCTAAACTCCCTTTTGGTATGTAGCTTTCCAAGCACCTGCAGCAATTGTAGAGACCACAAAGGTTCCTCACAAGGAAAATTCAAGGTCTTCAGCAGATGTCCTATGTGGATCATTTGAAATCACTGTCACTTTATTCTTTTTTATATAGACTACCCAGAGGTGAGCTCTGCCTTGCATACAAGGCAACCTCTAACCCTGCTTTATTAGAAATGCTGCATCCTGTAAGTCAAATGGTACATAGGTTACTCACTCTAAAGATCTTAACCTGGTATGTGACATTAATAGAACCTACTGGATGGACAGATTTTTCTCCCAGAGGTTACCACACATTTGGAACAGACTCCCACTTCATGTCAAACAGAGCACCACATTGGCCCTCTTCAAACTCTGTCTGGACGATTGGCTGGGTAAGCATAAATTCACCCTGGGGGTTCCAGCTGTGTCCCTCTTGGACAGGGGCAATAGGTGCTGATTGTGGAAATAGGGGTAGAACTTGGCTAGGCTTGTAAGGGCCCTAGGGCCATTAGCTTAGTAACTTCCTGTGGAGTAACAGGTGCATTGTACCTTTAAGAAGCATTTCCAACATCTGTGTGTGCATATAAATACCAAGTATGTGTTAGCTTCAGTGCCATTTTGAAGGTGCAGCCAGCATGTTAACATCTATGTGCATGATAGCTAGTTTGTTTATAAGTTAAAGTTGCAGTTATTCTTCAAGAAGGCAAGCCAGAAGCCTAAGTATCTAGAACACTTACCCAGACTGAGATGCGATATGCTCAGATTGAGAAAGAACTTTTGGCAATAGTGTTTGAATTTTCCAAGTTTCATGGTTATATCTCTGGGTGAGAAATCCAGATTGAAACTGATCATCATCGTTTAGTTACTATTTTAAAGAAGCCTATACATTCAGCTCCAGTGAGATTACAAAGAATGATGCTTAAATTGTAAAAGTACAACTTCAAAATGGTCTATGCAAAAAGCAAACTTCTTTCTCTGGCTGATACCTTATCCAGAGCACCCAGAAATACAACAGAACATCTTGACAAAGAGAATTTCGACTTTGATGACATGGAAGTGCATCATTTTTCTACCACAAGACTTGATGCGCTACGAGATCATACAATGACTGATCCAGTTTTGCAGAAGCTCAATTACTATATCAGTGTTGGATAGCCGTCAAAGCAGTCCAGTGTACCACCAGATGTGCCATCTTACTTTCCTTACAGAGATGAGTTGTTGATGAAAGATGGCATTATTTTCAAAGGTCCTAAAATTATTGTTCCTGCTTCCTTACAACAAGAATAGATCCAGAATTTGTATCTTGATCATCCGGGTTCTGAATCTACTAAGAGAAGAGTGAGAGGACTAGTATTTTGGACTTCTCTTCCTGTTCAGTATGTAATAGTACTAAAGCGCATTTGCAAAGAGAACCACTTCAACTAAGTCAAATTCCTGAACTACCTTGGTCAGTTGTAGCTACTGACATATTTGAGTGGAACAATCAACATTACTTAGTACTGGTAGACACTTATTCAAATTGGTTCCAGAGCAATCTACTACCTAATTTAACTTCCATTACTAAGTTGAAACGCCATTTCTCAGTCCATGGCAGTCCACAGAAATTAATCTCTGACAATGGTACACAGTTTATCAGTCGATTGTTTTAGAAATATGCCAGAGAATGGGACTTCAACATGTTACTACTAGTAGTCCAGAGTATATGCAATCAAATGGACTTGCTGAACGTGTGGTACAGAGTGCAACGCAATTACTTGAAAAGTCAAAGTGTAATAATACCAATTTTTTTGAATTTACTCAATTTCAGAAACACCCCCGTGACAATATACTTGTCTCACCTGCTCAGAGACTTCTATCTAGGCAAACCAGAACAACATTGCTTATCAGTTCAAGTTTATTGAAGCCTAAAGCTAAGAACAACCAAGCCATCAAAGCCCAGTTATCTATAAAGCATTATTTTCAAAATTCCAGCTATGATAAATTGAGCAGATTTCTTCGTTCACTGAAAAAAAGAAGACAGTGAAGATAAAAACAGCAAAATATTTTGACCGGATTGGTCAAGTAATGAGTATTTGTGCAGAGTAGAGATCCTTTTTTATTAAATCCGAGGATGTGGAGTATAGGAGAAATCGCAGGCATCTTCTTCCTGTAGCAGAACTGATATCGCAGTAGCGTACCTGTGATAAAGACTCTAACTCTAAGAGCAATCCAGCTGATATTCCTATTCCAGAATGTGTCCATACTTCTCAACCTCTTAGAGCAAGAAAGCCGGACAAAGTCATAAATAAAAGTGGGACAAATGCTCAAAAATAGGGACAATCTTTAAATATTGCTCTTACAAACTTAGAAAGTTGATAGAAAAACAGGTTTTGCAATAATATGGCTTTTCTGAAGGGTGTGAAGTCTGAAACTCTAATGTCCCTCATTATTTTCTAATTTCACTCATTAATGATTTGCCACTAATTTGCCAGAAAACCAAAACTTTATGAAAAACAGACCAAAAATATTAGGCAAAAATCTGAACATTCTGCAAACGTCTGTACAGTTGAGAGGTGTGAATGTGTCTTGACTCCTGATACTGTTCTGGCAGACAATTCCAGTGTTCCTAAGATTGAACAGTCGGCAGAGACAATCCCAGTTGCTAAACCAGATCCCAAATTTTATGTCACATGATATGGTTGCATTTTAAAGCCTAGTGTGAAATATGCAGCAACTTGGACTTAGTTGTATATATGTATCTAGCTTTGTATAATTGCACGATGAAAATCATTTCTATGTAAATTGCGTATTCATTACTATCAGTAACAATGCTTAACTTATTTTCTCATAGAGGGAGAATGTAGAATAATAGGTGTGTTTGTTGTACCTTTAAGAAGCATTTCCAAGATCTGTATGTGCATATAAATACCAAGCACGTTAGTTTCAGTGACATTTTGAAGGTGCAACCAGCATGTTAACATCTATGTGCATGACAGCTAGTTTGTTTATAAGCTAAAGTTACTTAAACTCATTTATGATGTGTTTGCATACAATAAAGCTGCTTGAACAAGAACCCATGATGCTCACTTGTTTTATCCTGAGTTGGTGAGCAACACTTCCTATGATCCTAAAGCAAGCTTCTGATTATGCAAGCATTAGCTATCCACTCTGTGTATCAGACATATAGGCAACGTTAAGTCAGAAAGAAATATGCAAAGTGCAGGGCACAGTCATCATCACTTGCACAGGGTGGGGGGTGCGGATACAGAAGGGCAATACTGACACCAAAGAAGCTAATGTGTGTAAGTGAGAGACCAGTTTTTCAGCAAGATAACAACTGTCAGGACCTTTAGCAAGATATTTATATCAGTCAGGAGTAATGTTTATATAACACATGTGTGCGTGAGTTGTTATGTGCAAGATGATTTTTAATATGTGTGGGCCTGGAGGAAAATAGTTAAAGCACTTGTGCTAGCACTATGTCCTGCATCTTGGAGATGCATGAGCCGTGCATGGTAGAGCAATTGGTTCATCACTGTACTCCCCAACCATGAGAACTACCTCTGCCAGGAGTTGCACTGCTAGTTTCATGACCCTGGTAAGAAGTCTGGGTGCTACCTGAATGTGAACAATGTTTGCTGGATGAGCTGTCATCATGAATTCATCCACAACTATGACCACATGTCCTACCATGTCTGGGTATGGACAGCTCAGTCACTGACTCAGTAATGCCACTAGGGGAGCAGGATCTATCACAGTTATATTGGCTAACACCTGATGCCGCAGCAGCTTTCCCGCTGCATGGATGCTGACCCTTCCCACAAGATGTTCCATTACAGACATTTCCCAATCCAATGTATCATTCATCCTGTCCAAGGAGTCACCCACATGGTCCAGGAAGTCTTGCATGTCAGAATGCAAGGCCGTGGTGGAACATGGCTGTGCATCTGTGGCATTCCTACACATACACTGAGTGACACCTTCTGACACACAACATCAGGAGGGGGGTAGACAGCAGGCCTCGTCTGAGCACCTCTATCAACACACCTGTGTGGTACATCACCCTCACAATGGCTAGGGAGAGACTCAGCCAGCTGCAACTGGAGTAAACACATTAACCTGATCAACTGTGTCACCCTCAGCTTGTCCTATCTTAGATGGCTCTGTGTTATGGGTATGCATAGGCATACTGACTCTGTCCAAAATACGGGCAGGGGATGTAGAAGCCACAACCTCAGTGTCAGACAAACCCTCTGCATCTCTAGACTGTGCCTGTTCATCACTGCCATCATCATCAGAGACTACCAATATTCTGACATCAGGCGGTAGGAATTCTACAGTGCCAGGGGCAGGCTCACCTATGATAAGTTATGATCACACAAAGAGAGAAATAGAATAAAAACTGATCAAACTTATGTTAAGTAAAAATTATGTTAAGGAGTATCACATGCAACTGCAAGTAAAAATCTACTTAAATTAACCAATGTATGTATATTATTATGAAAAAAAGGAAACAATCTACCACTTGCAGGTGGTCAGTGCACTTCAGTACCAGATGTGCCTAGACAGAAGAAATGGAAATGAAAGAGGGATGATAACTATTAAAATGCAAATGACACAATAAATAGCAACAAGTATAGCAGAAATCTACTTATTAAGTAACATCTTGTACAACAATCTGTGCACCGCTTTCCTTCTTCCTCCTCCTCTCTCTCTCTCTCTGTATCTTATTCTCCCTTTTCCCCCATCACTCAATCTCTCTGACTCTCTATCTCTCTCTACATATATATATATATATATATATATATATATATATATATATATATATAAACATAATTATTAATATAGCATACCTGAAATTTCACCAGTAGACACATTTGTCTTGTCCCCCACCTGAGGACCTACATCAAGAATTTATCTTGAACCAAGCACAAAACACCAAAAATACACCAAAACACTGAAACCTTCAATGCTGGCTCCAATAATGACTGTCCCTCCTGCAACGTCACAATTCACCACCAGCCACAAGCAGCTCCAATACGAACTAGATAATAAGGTAGTCAGTCCACAGATAAAAAATGAAGTTTAATATTGAAATGTACAAAACGAAACACACACACTACTGGATTAAGCTCTTTCATCTCTCATCCGGAGACTTCATCAGAATCAAAGCCATACTTCTGTTCACATAAATACTAACAGTTCATTTCTAATTGGTCATCTAATAATGAATTCATAAGTTTCTGTTATTAATTAATTCAAAAACGTATATAATACATATAAAAACCATGAAAACCTCCTAAGACTCGTAGTACCTATTGTATATATATTAATGTTAAAACATTTGTAAATATATATATATAAAATATATATATAAATATTATTGAATAAATAAATAAGTAAAATGTTTGTATATTCAAATAGATGTTTCAGACATATACATATAATAATTATAAATACAAATACAAAAAATATATTCCTGAACAAATGATGAGAGAAGTAATTGATGAGAGAAGTAATTGATAAGACATCTACAACCCAACTCTATAAGAACAGAAACAGGCAAGCAGTCAGACCTATAAGAACATAACTATAAGACTACTGCCATAGCAAAGATTTTCATGCATATGATATATATAAAATATATATAAAATGTATAACATACAATGTTGTGTGTAGGTTTTACCTTTTGTGGTTGGTGGCTAGTAGTTTGAGGGCTGGGGTTATAGAGATGTGGTCATTTAAACCTGGATTATAATACGCATCCAGTCTCAATTGCCAAATCATCTCTCTATATTCCAGTTTAGTTTCCCAATGGATGCGTGTTATAATCCAGGTTTAAATGACCACATCTCTATAACCCCAGCCCTCAAAATACTAGCTACCAACCCCAAAAGGTAAAACCTACACACAACATTGTATGTTATACATTTTATATATATTTTATATATATCATATGCATGAAAATCTTTGCTATGGCAGTAGTCTTATAGTTATGTTCTTACTGCTTGTCTGTTTCTGTTCTTATAGGGTTGGGTTGTAGATGTCTTATCAATTATTTCTCTCATTTGTTCAGGAATATATTTTTTGTATTTGTATTTATTTATTATATGTATATGTCTGATACATCTGTTTGAATATACAAACATTTTACTTTATTTATTTATTTAATAATATTTATATATATATTTTATATATTTTATATATATTTACAAATGTTTTAACATTAATATATATACAATAATTACTACGAGTATCAGGAGGTTTTCATTGTTTTTATATGTATTATATATGTTTTTGAATTAATTAATAACAGGAAGTTAAGAGTTAAACTTATGAATTCATTATTAGATGACCAATTAGAAATGAACTGTTGGTATTTAAGTGGAGAACATAAGTATGGCTTTGATTCTGATGAAGTCTCTGGATGGGAGATGAAAGCGCTTAATCAAGTAGTGTGTTTCATTTTGTACATTTCAATATTAAACATTGTTTTTTAAATGTGGACTGACTGCCTTACTATCTAGTTTGTATTGGAGCTGCTTGTGGCTGGTAGTGAATTGTGAAGTTGCAGAAGGGACAGCCTTTATTGGGACCAGCATTGAAAATTTATCTTGAACCCCCCCTGATGAACTGTTTGAATCATTGACAGGGACAGGAACTTCTACATCTCAGTCAGTGGTGGTTTGGTAGCAGGACCACTACCAGTAGCCATCCATTCCTGTGCAATAATAGTTGCCCATTTCTAGGCTTACTTACTCATGTCACTGGCCCAGTGCTTGATTTGCACATAATCAGTGCCATGTTCTACCACTACACTTGCATCACTGACCACTTGCTTCTAAATATAGTCATGGGAACATTTGTTAACTCTGTATCTGTCTAACAGGTATGCACTGAGTCACTTCAGTTTCCACATCTGTGAATGGCAGTTTATATGGACATACTCCTGTACGTGATGAAAAATTAGAAACAAAAAAGGAACTTAAAGTGACTGGTAACAAAACATATATGAGCGTATGCAGGCAATCATGACCAAAAGAAATTGAATGTATGGCTCTCTAGGACTACATTCAGGTAGTATGCAACTATAAACATCCCAACCAAAAATATTAATATTAATGATAAAACTCTTCTTTGAGGATGATAACATATTTGTAACTCTGTAATAGTTGCCTTAACAAAATAATTTTAATTAAAATGAAGGTATTTACACATGTTTAACATTCAGAAAATTCCCTTTGGTTGATGTCAGGCATATATCACAGTATGAAAACATTTTTGTGTAACCCTGCCAGTGCAACTGTTCATATAACCCTTTTTTATATCAGCTGTTCATATTTGTCAGAGAAATGTAACTATAACAGCAGGTAACGTTAAAGTTTCCTCAAAAAAAAAACATAAGTGCTATACATTCTATGACAAAACCAGTGGACAAAATGGATACAGGAAACAATTGCTATTGAGAAATTTAAGCCATCAGTAATGTTAATAAAACTATTTCTTTGCAAATAAACTTACAAAGGAATTTTCAATATGAAAATACATAAAGAATTGCAATTCCAGCAGTGAAATATCAGTATTGAAGTCTCTGGATCGAAACCGTTTCCCTTACTAGGATACAGGTGCTTTACCAACATGATTAGCTTATATAGTACAGATTCATCCCTGTGAGCAATGTAAATATGCAAATCAAGATTGAACTCATTGACATTCATAAATCACACAATCTGTACTAGATGCTGCGTAGGTAAACATGGTGTGAGACTTAATGATTCTATGCGCATGTTTAGTAGCACAAGAGAAAGCATTGAGAAGTGTTACTTGCTAAGGGCTTACATGTATGAATGATTAATCTGACTGCATGAGCAGTTATTACTGCCACTTTGATGTAAACTTACTGATGGTATGTCAAGAAGAAGAGAGTTACCAAAAATCCAGGGATTACATTGGCTGATTTATGAGATAAACCTTTATAACAGTTTTATTAATACATGCATGTGACCACACTGTGCCTCTGAGCAAAAAGTTGCCTGTAATTCTAATTAAGTACATAACCCATTTAAATATACCAAGAAATCTCAAAATCAATCAAACTGACATTGTATTCATGTTAGAAAACTACAGAAAAGAGAATGATGTTCACAAAACAAAAAGAGTAAAACAACTGTAGTATTGCAAATATTGGTTAATATTGTGACAGGAAGTATTAGCTTAATTGTTGCAAATATCCAACTCATCTACAGATCTACTGGCAAATTACAAAGGACAACTGTCAGAAAATGCTTATGTTGCACCTTTAATTTGAAGTAATACGATGTCACATTTTGAGTATATATAATCTACTTTCTATTCTTCATGTTATATATCTGTGTCTGTGGCAAATACTGAACATAATCTTAAATGTGTCTAGTTAGTGCCATAGTTTCAAGGTTCAAATCCAGAAAGGATGCTGTTTGTGTGAAAGTAGCAATGTTTAAGGAACATATCATTGTGTTATAACACAACAAATTGGGAACACATCATAAAGGTACATTTGAAATACTTGTTTTTCTTTTTCTTTTTCTCAGTTCATCATTTGCATGCTGCTTGGCATTGCGCAGGGTTGAGTGTCAGCAGTCACTAACAGTGAATGTCAGTTCACTTTCTAAGGTAAAAAAATGAGAAATTTAATATGGAATGCCATCAACAGTACAAATGTGCCTGCCACCAGTGTGCTTCTGTCTACACTTTGGACAGTGCTGAGTGAAGAAAATGTGCATGTTAGTTATCTATCTCTGTGCCACAAAATGTAAGTTCAGTTAGTTTAGAGAAATATGTCAGGTAATGCAGGGCTTGAATCCATTTTGTAGACATTTTTTCTGAGGTGGGCCAGAATAAATACAGACACAAAATTCTGCATATGAAATGAACAGGCTAAAGTCTGTGTGATAAATGCTAAAAATCTTACCTGTCCTCCTTGTGAATAGCTGTTACAAATGTGTTGCTGCTGGAAACTCCTCTCTTCTCATCACTAATAGCAACTGAATATTCTATGAATGGTCTGACAGTTTGTAAAGTCTGATAACAGAAAGGCATTAACACAAAGAATGGTGAAATATGTGTCATAGCTACTGGATTACTTATCCTTATCTCCCAAGTACTCATCCTGACAGTAATATATTTATTTTAAAAAATATGTCAGTATTAATTGCACATGGCTATGTTAATAATGAGCTAAGGTAATCTTCTGTTGTGTCCCCTTTCTGAAGAATTAGCATTACATGAAAGCATTGCGATGTGAAACAGAAGTGCTACTTGTGATGTGGCAAGCAGATTATAAATGGATGAATGTCCCAGGTTAATGCTGTAAGTGTTCAGTTCATTCCTAGACATACCCTTTAATTGTTTTTGTTTCACTTATAATGTATTTCTATAATTCTTATTTTATCCCAATTTGTTTTGCCTTTTTCATTTGCAGTCCACTTGGTGGCACACAAACATGGTTCATGTCTGAAAGCAACAACTAAAAATTTAATTTGGGCTGCATTGCACAGCACAAATGAACCTGGTGCCTTGCACTGCTGTCAGCACTTTAGATAATACTGAGTGAAGACAATCCACCTGCAAACCAACTATCTCTGTGGCACAAACTGTAAATACACTGAGCTGGGAGCAAAATCAGAGACACTGTGGGGGCGGTGATTCAAATCTATAGTACTGATAATATTGCTTATGGTGTCAGATGAAGTACTGACACACATTTTATGATATGAATTGAATAGCCTACATCTGTGTGATAAATAGTAAATGTGTTACTTATAGATCTTGTGAATTGCTGTTGCCAGTGTTTTGCTGTGGGAGACTAAGCTATTCTTGTGAATAACATTTTCTATGCATAATGTCAAAAATTAGTTTCTAAAGTATGAGAATGCAAATTGTTTTGATGTAATCATTGCCAGTGTGTCCACCAAGCTATTTTTGTGCTTTCCATTTTGCAAATGCAGCTGGCAAGGCTTTGCATCTTTGCTCACTGGTTGTTACACATGAGATCTGAATTGGGCGCTAATTCAGACACATAGTTCTAGCTGTATTTCTGTAGATCTGGTGAAGGTGAGTATGGTGTTCCATTTAGAGAACAAAGGTGGAGAGTTGAGGAGTTCAGGTTCCTTGTAGTACTTCTCGTCAAGTGCTATAGCCATAGGCTGCTGCTGGGGGATTATATCAGGTCCCATTATAAAGCTGATGTTTGGAATAGCTTGGCCAAGAATGTCTCCAGTGCAACTGTCATTCCATGCACTGGGGAACAATGACATTCCCAGTACAGTTACACAAAGAGGTGCAAGCAGGCCTTCCTGAGCCAATGGGAGGAGGATTTTAAGACTGCAAACACCCTTCAGTTGTGTAAGTATAGTGACCCATCACCAAATAATGTTATAGCATAGACAAGTCAGCAAATACAGTTATTCATTGCACCTTCATATCTTTTTTCGGTACTTTTCCATTAAACCCCTACCACGCGTCTTGCCTTATTCCTAAGAGGCGTGGTTATTTTGTTGTTTCAACTGACCTGTTCCTTCTTCTAGCTGCTTTTTTAATTTTCACTTGATCGGGTTGTAACAGTTTTTGCTCTTGACATTATTGCTGGAGTCAATGATGACTTCATGACATGAATGCCATGCCAGCGATTGCAGTACATGTGTGTATTTGTGTGGGACGCAGCATGCAGTCATGACAGACAGCTTCGGAGAGCATCAGGTATTAATAACCACGACACTCCCTATTTTGAAGCTGTACTTACATAATGTTCAGTGCTCTCCATTCTGTATGAATGGTGCTGGTCATGTATTTGGGAGCCTACTAACCTGTTATCCATCCGCGTTCTTCACGTCCATGCACTGTACAGCTGAAACGGCCATTGAAACATTTGCAGCAGTTTGGGGAGTGGTACGGACAAGAAACCCGTACAAAACCTGTACATTACATTCGTTGGCAAGGTCCTGTTCACATGTACAACTCATGTGGCACTGATCTTTGTACTGTATGACACAGTGGTGTGATAGCACACCACAGCAAATGATCTATTAATAACAGGGTAATCACCGCGGAATACATTCCGTCCTTCCTATTCATTGGTACTGTCTGCGGTAATTTGTAGTAGCAACTACATCTTTTGGAGGTCCTTCTGAAAGTCTACCCATCTCGGTGTGTCACGGACCTTTGAGTCTTCCTTGTCTTTGATGAATACAGCGAGACGTGTGATAGGGGTTTAATGGAAAAGTACCATTTTTTTTCTCTTCTCTACAGCTGCAGAAGATATAGCCCTTATCCATGTACATCAGGAGAGACTGGCTCACCTCAGAGAAGCATAGGGTAAGTATAAATCAGGTATGAATGCAAGCCAGATAATACTTTTCAGACCATCAGTCCATATCTGCTTGAGCAGGCACACCTAAACTTTATATCAAGAAACTATGCCTGTTCCAATAGCTCTTGGTGATTACATTAGTCAATGAGTATACCAGCTTTGCTCTGTGTGGGTTGAATTCCCAGAAGCATAAATTAGCTTTTATCATAGGATAGTATTTCTGAAATCTTAACTCCAATATTGAATGGCATTAAAAAGTCAGTGTTGTAACTGGAATTATTAATTTGGAAAGCATATAACTGCTATGGCATAGTCAAATAAATGTTTTGATTTCTTATATAATAGTACTAAGATTGAGTTAGTTTATGGCACATTAATGTTTTCACATCATAATTGGATGTGTGAAAGAAAAACGTATTTATGTCGTTGTGATGAAAGGAGGTACTGGCAGCACAGCTGGCTGAAATTTTGTAAATAATTGTATGTCATTTATGACTCTCAAACTCATTTATATAAGATGCCTATGTTACAAATGTATTAGAGCTGTATGTCGTGTATATCAAACTGCTCTGTACAGATATTTGTGTTGAAAAGGTATGTGTAAAGTGCTTGTGCTTAAAATGTATCCACAGTGTGCCCTACTAGAAGAGAACAGAAATGTACATGCACTATTGTAACTGTTTAAATGTATATTTTAACAGAGGAAACTGGAGGGTTATCCTCAGTCCAGCAAACTTTAGAAAAATATTTGAAATTAAATTCCTTTATAGGCTAGGTCATAAAGATGCTTCAGTGCAGCTAAAGACACAAAGTCTGTACAAGGAAGCTTTCTGTATTGTCTTAGGTGTGAACTAATTGCTACTTTGGACGTATGAAGGAATGTAATTGTTTTATGACTTCCAGCACCTGCCAAAGATCTGAGCAAAAGCCCTTGTTTAGGTATTTTTACAGGTGGATGCTAAATACTGCCAGCTTCCAGCAATGGGGGTTTGCATGAGATCTAGAAATCAGATGACCAGAAATGATGTCATTTTGCAAGCTATCCCAGCAGTAATATTTTAGATATTATTTTGAGAAGTCTGTCAGTGAGACAGCGCAGTCTGCATTCTGTCTTGGACCTAACAACAACAAGAACCATCCACATCATCTGCCTTGTTCTAAGTAAGTTATTAAGGTATAGTAACGCTCTTAGATACAGTCAGGAATATAGTGAAGCTTAGTTTAGATTTTGTTTTTCTTTATTTGTGTGAGCCTGTACTGCAATGTTATTTTAAATATTTCCTGTGATTTTGAACTCTGATGTCTACAGCCGTTAGTTTTTTTTTTTACATATGTTCAAAGTTTTATAACGAACATTTTAAATTCGATATTTTAATGTTCGAAGGTATAAAACTTCAAACATATGATATAGGCCCGTGAATATATATTTAGTATTGCCTTGTTCTTTTATTTATTATAATTATATTATAATATATAATATAATTAATAATATTTAAAGTGTTCATTGTGGACGATCTATGTACAGATATTTAAGTTCTGAGAGTACTGCATATATATTTGGTGACGTTGTATGGGACACTCCTAACAGCCTTGCTCTTGGTCAAACTACCATTTGGATTAGTATTAATATTACACAGTAAAATTGGACACCTTTTGTTAAGGACCCTAAAGCAGCTGATAAGGAGTGAGTGGTGGTAGCGGTAACTACCTTATAGTCTGGGCAGAAGGGGGCATAGCTAGTAAACCTGTGCCAGCCTTTCCAGGTATATGTGTGTGTGTGTGTGTGTATGTGTGTGTGTGTGTGTGTGTGTGTGTGTGTGTGTGTGTAAATCAAACCTCAAAGAGTGTGTGTGTCAGCAAGTTGGACAGGGACACAAAGCACTGGTTGGACAGACGGTGCTGGAGCTCATGGCTTGGTCACTCAACTGACATCTCACCTCTGTAGCTGTGCCAGTGGGGAGCCTTATTGGGGATCTGGAGAATGAGGGAGAAATCAGCCCAGAACTGACTGTGATCTCTGTGTGCTCTTAAGGGAAATTACACTTGATGTAGAGAGCTGCAACTGGAAATAATGTGTGTATACCTGTTATCTTCCCAGTGAATGTCCCCCAACAGGTGCTAGTGGTGAGGAGTGAGGCGCCTTGATTACTGGTCCAGTGGAGGGTTGTCACAGCTGTATTTGTAGACATATTGAAATAATAAAATAATGTCACATGTCATTGATCTTACTCTGCCTGCGTTTTCTTCCCCTGCCTCTCATTCTTTCTCTTTTTTTTAATATATTTTTTGGATACATTGCTGCTGAAACCAAAATGATGATCAGCACAGGAAACTAGACTGATCACTGCTGTTTGGCCCATCATGCTTCCACAGGTGGCTGTGGTGGCACCACCACAGGCAGCAGAGACACCCATCACATCTGGTTTGCAGCCTGTCAGCATTGTCCCCACAACTCTTGCCCTACCTGCTGCACCTGCTTCAGGTAGCTCTGCCCTGGCTGCTGGAGCAGTGGTACAGTTTGGAAGCAGTGCTAGTGGAGATGTCAGTTTTGTCAATTGTCAGGAGCAGACATGGCTGATGGAAAGCATAACAGAGAGAGGCCTCAGTGCCTGAATTGGCAGAGTTGAAAAGATTGCTAAATTGATGCCACTTCCAGCTCAGACCCAGGAAAATGACACAGGAGACAGCAGTGACAGTTCTGAGGATGAGGACTAGATTCTCACTGTGCTTAGGCTGGATGTGGATGAACCTCAGATAACTCATACCTGTCCCCAACCATACTGTCCCAAACCTTTTGTGTCCATTGCCATCCCTGTCTGTTTTATATGTCCTGTATGTCTGTGCATGTTACCTAAACTAGCCTACCTACCTGACCTTCTTCCCCAATAGTCCTCTTGCTCCAATAAATAAATAAATAAATAAATAAATAAATAAATAAATAAAATGAGCACCCACCCCCCCAAAAAAATTACACCCCATGCATAGTTCTCCTCTTTGCCTATGTGTCTTCTCGACACACTTGATTTGGTTCAATTGGCTATACAATATTATTCTGTTATTGTTACTCATCCCTGGTGTGTTGACTTTCCCAATTCATCTAATTCTGAGTACAATTATACATTTGTGTTGTGAAGAAGTGGATAGTTATGGTGCTGTCCCACCACCATCCTGCAAATTCCTGTACTCATTCCCCTGTCTCCTCCCCTTTGCTTGCCCCCCCCCCCCCACCACCATTTTCATCACTGTCCTATCAACCCTTTTTTTCACACATTTAATCTGGTCAAAAAATAGAATTAGGCAAAATACACATGACCAGAAATGGCCCATACAAAAGCTTTCACTTTTTGTACTCATTGTTTGTGCACTGCTTGGCATTGCACACTTTTGGTACTCATTGTGCACTACTTGGCATTGCACACTTTTGGTACTCATTGTGCACTACTTGGCATTGCACACTTTTGGTATTCATTGTGCACTGCTTGCCATTGCACACTTTTGGTACTCATAGTTTGTGCACTGTTTGGCATTGCACACCAATGCTGAGTGTTGGAAATGGCATGTCCTATAGCAAAAAGTGGTGAACTTTTCCTATTGCCCACACTAGTCTGGTTGTCTTAGCACAAATGTGCTTAAACCTGCTGTGCTGTAGAAATACAGAGCAAAGCCACTACTTTCAAACCATTACTGTTGCACTTATTAGGCTGCTGTGTGTCATGCAGTTAGAGTTCCAATGTAGTGTGTTGTGATAATTCACATGCCTATTCTATAGACTGATGTTTTAATATAGTGTCAAGGGTTCAATTCCAGAGGTATGTCTAACTAATTTTTAATGTTATTTATATTACTAGTATGTGTGTAAGTACAGACATTTTTATTAATCTGAAATGACAATATTTAATGAACCAATCAAGAAAAGGAAGATGAAACAGAGAACACCATTTTAGCAGTGGATCTCTGAAGCATTTGTGGTAACAGATTAGTTATGACATAAAATCTAAGAGTGACACACCAGAAGGATAATCATACATGTCCTACAAACAAAACCCTGTCTTTTTATCCCTGTGTCCATCTCTCCTTCTCTCTTTCTGTCTCTTCCACCCTTTTCTCATCACTTTTTACTCTTGGATAATTTTCATTATTGTGATGAAGTCTAATGTACTACAGAAATTGCTTCAGTCTGTTGTCATTGTCTCTTCAACTGTGTGATTTTAACTCTGAGAACTAGGACTTCCTATGTGGTGTGCTGAGATAATGCTCAGAGCTGTAGACTGATTTTTACATGCTGTCAAGGGTTCTAATGCAGAACTCCCATAAGTGGAAACATTTTCTGTCTCCCCCCCCCTCTTTTTCTCTACCCCTTCTGTGTTATCAGTCTGAGTTCCCAACATTTGCATTATGCCTGCACCAGACTGCAATACAAATTGACATTAAATGGCAGTTCATTTCTTATGGCAAAATCTTGTAAATTTTTGTCTTAGACTGCATTAGCACACTTACCCTTGTGTAAGTGTACCTAACCCCACTGTGCTGTAGCAAAAGAGAATAAAAGTACAAAAGTGTGATACAGTTACTCTTACATATCTACATGGCTTCTGGATGTCACATACCTCCTAAGGGTTGTTATAGTTGATATAACTCTGATGAAGGCTGATGCCTATGTTCTCACTTTCTTCAGTCTGTTGTTAGTGTCACTTTAAAGGTCTGATTTAAACAGAAGAAAGTATAAGTGCCTATGTTGTGAGCTGAGATAATCCTCTGGCCAATACACTGCTTTTTAGGAGACTGTCAAGGGTTCGAATCCAGAAGTATCTCATACAACTATGTTATGTTTTTCCATACCAATAGTATGTGCTGCATATGTGTACCCCTCACTAGCCTCCTTATGTCCTCATCATGTTTCTACTGTCTAACCCCCTCTTGATTCATACTGGAAACATTTTATTGTACAGAGAAGAAGCTCTAACTGCAGATTTTCAAAGGATGTCCAACTTCCTGCATCTTAATTTGTAGTGTGCTCATCACAACATATGTAAATTTCTGGCAAATCACTGAGGACTGAAGTAATTAAGTAATGCCTTATATTTGATGATCAGACGTTATATAGGTCAGAAAATGCATTGTTCTAGCAAAATTGTAAGTTTATACGGGCAGTATTTAGAAAATGTCCCTGACTTTTGTTTATAAGGGCAGTATGTACAAACTGTCCCTAACTTTTTACTTTTGTCACCATTGTCTTTTGCCATCGTATGTACAGAGTGTGATAGAATAATCATGATGACAACCCTAACCGTAACACACCACAGAAATGTGCAGAAATGTCCCATAAGCAAATTTCTTTGTATGTCTCTATCCCATCTCCAAATGTATCCCTCTTCCCACCCCTTTTGTCTCACCAGTCTTTCTCCTCAGCATTTGCACTATGCCTGGCTCTGAGCAGCACCTGTGACACATGGAAAATGCCAGTACACAGCTTATGCCAAATTTGTGTGCATTTTTGCCTTCAGACACATTAGTCTGCTGCCCTTCATGCTACTGTGCTTAGCTTCACTGCATTATGGAATGACAGGCTGATAGCACTACAAGGAGACAGTCATTATCATCTCTTCAACAGGATGCAGAGTTGAATGTACACCATATGGCATGTTCCAATTGTAAATAGTGTGCTGAAGTATGCTGCCCACAACCTTCCTTGCTTTACTGTGTTTCCATTGTCAGGTTTTCCACCAGCATTCACATTCTTGGTCCCTCATTTGCTACATATTCATTCACAACCTACTGATATCTGCCAAGAAATGAATGCAGGAGATTAGGTACAATACAGCCTTTATGTGTTAACAAGCATAATACAATAGGCACATTTGGACATTATTGCTGCTATACACACTCGAGGTGATAAGGTCAATGTTTTATGTTCTGAAGTATAAGTATGACTCATACATGTCTGTTACTGATATATTGACTTGATTAATCAATCACTTCATACAAACACACAGAATTCAGTAACAGTAATTGCAACATGCCACAAATGCATCTTTATCGTCCATATAACGATTAGTATAATGCAAGCGCCATGGCAGATGCGTAAATGATGACACATAAAAATTAAGATAACACATCTCTGTTCTACGTCTTTTTTTTTTCAGAATCAGACCTAGTTGTATGCCTATACTCCTTATTTGTGCAAAAGGTGGCATGGAACACCATAGATTACAGCTAATTCCTGTTCCAGGTTCAACACCTCAAGATATAATTATTACACATGCACTAATATTTTGTCATCAGTCAAGAAAATATGCTTGTTGGCAGTGAGCTTCAGGGAGAGATTTTAAAAAATGTGAGTGGATTGTATAACTTCTGAATGTGTTACTGAACTGCTGCTCTTGACGTGGATTTCAGTGTGTTGTTGACTGAACATGTCATTCTGTAAAACTGTTACTCTCTACAATACTTAAACTGGGAAATGGAGTGCAATGGTGTGGAATCCTTTCAAACATAATTCATAACTGCTATTGAACAGAGTGTTGACATATTTTTGACATGCCTGTTTGCACAGTGTCCAAGCATGAGCACATGTAACTGTTTACATACAATCATTCCAAGATGAACACTCATGAATGCTTAGTTATCAGTCTGCTGTTTCACAGGTGTTATCATCCACACAATACTGTAACACTGGTACATGTCACTCACAATAGCACAATGTACATGAATGACAGAGCATTATGCCCTTACTTGTGATTAACACATTGCTGTTACTTCTACCTGTCAAGGCACATGCCTTTTACCCCACAACTGTGATTCACAATAGCTTCTCCACAACATACTGATGTGGTAATACTTACAAATATCCATTTTCATATATTTAAAGTTAGACTTCTCCCGTGGTGCTTGTGGTTAATACTTTCTTCTCTAGATTGTTTGACTAGAGAGGTAGGTGTTTGAATACAGCAGTGACTGAGTTTCAAGAGTGTGTGTTTGTGTGTGCATCTGTAATACTAGTTAGGATGTCATTGGCCTACAAATCTGATTTGTCAACTTCCACTCAGGAAAAACATTAAAATTGTATGAGGACTCCCCCTTCACCTTATACCACTTTTAACACAATCATCTTCTCTGCAACACACTGATGAGGTCATCCTTTAAAAAGTGCACTGTTTTACTATAAAAATCAGACTTCTGTTGTGGCCCATGTGTTTGATACTATGCTCTCTAGATTGTGTATCTAGATAGATAGGTGGTTCAAATCCAACAATGCTGAACTTGTGTTTGTGTGAGTGTGTACGGCTCCAGTGTCAGGTTCATCAGAAGATGTGCTGTATCAACTTCCACTCAGGAGAAGTATTTAAACTGGGAGAGGACTCCCCATCACCTTATCTCACTTTTAATGCAAACATATTCTCTGCAACACACTGAGTTCACCCCTTCAAAAGTGCACCCTGTCACTATAGAAGTTAGACATCTCCTGTGGCATGTGCGGTTGATACTGTTTTCTATAAAATGCATAGCTACATAGGTAGGAGGCTAATATAGCATTAGTTAAGTAGTGTGATTGTGTGTACTGTCATGTACAAATGGTCACAGCACCCATTATGTACACTTCTACTTATGAGACATGCTTTCACTGGCAGAGGGCTACCCTATAAATTTCTAGTATCCCCAGGCAAAACCAAATTTAGGAAACATACTGATTAGATCAAAACTGCACTATCTCACAGATGTAATATGACTTCTGCTGTGGTGTTGGCTTTTGATACTGTGATCTCTAGACTGCATAACTAAATAGGTAGGTGGTTTGAATCCAGCAGTGATTGACTACTGTGACAGTGTGTTTCTGTCTCATACTGTGCAATAAAGTCTTCAAATTCATATAGGCTGTATAGCTGTAGTGTTATTGTGCTCTTCCATAACTTTCTTTACGTTTTGGCAGAACCATCACCATCACTATTTTAAACAATGCTGATGTTGTCCTTTCAAATGTGCAATGCCACAGTTGTAAAACAACATCTTGTGTGGCACTTGCCATTCATGCAGTGTTGCCTAGCTTGTGATCTTAGTCAGGTAGTTAAAATCTAGCCATTACCCCTTATAGTTAGTTGTGCCAGTATGACTGTGAATGTACATATAGATAACAATGTTGTCGCCTGCCTGAATGCGCAGCTGGGGATTCCTCTTACAATAATTTATGTTCATTTTTCACAGATAAATGCTTTGTTTAACACTGATGCTATTTGATGAAACCTGCCTATTCTAGTAGTAGCAAGTCTTCTCCCTGGTGTGAGGAACTGAGACGATGTTCAAAATGCTTTTCCCTTAGTAAGCCGGGACTTAAGGTGACATACTGTGGTGTTATGTGGGGGGGTTTATACATTATACTTTTTGCTGTATTAATGTAGATAATATTTGAACATAGCAAGTTAATTTGAGAACGAACTTTGGCCGCTTAATATGTATGACCATTTTTGTGTTAGGTAGTATAAGTGCCATTTTTTGGTGCTAAATTTTTGTGAAAGTCTTAAAGATTTTGTTCATCCTAAGGTATCATTTTGAACATTGAACAAAATAATGGGCCACAGGAGGTTGTTTATTATATAAACTTATGGTCATCGAGGTTTGCCTTTTGACAGTATGGTAATTCATTTATAGAGTTTTATTGAAAAACATGCACATTGTTATTAGCGAAATCTTTGTGCAAGTTTTGCTCATGGGTTTGGACCAAGTAAACAAGTGAGTTTACAATTGCATTTATTGTTAAACATATATAAATATTAAAATAAGGAAGCGTAACACAGTGATTTAGGTTACCTGTATTTAGAGCATACATATATAGTTTGAAAAGTATTCTTTATATTGATAGTATGTTTTTTGTAATTGCATGAATATAAGGTAAAGAAAACTTTAGCTATATTTATAATAATTGATGGTATAACACATTTGAGTTACTCTATGTGTTTAGTTTTTTATTTCTTATATGATCTTACCCCGGTTTCTAAATATTTGGGTCCTCTCTGGTTATTGATGTGTATTAAGATATTTTGTTTTATGTATTTTGGGTTGGAAGGGCAGTAAGTCAAGTGGTTATAGCTTTTCTGGTAGTGGTTAGGTCATGTTCTTTTAATTATTGGATCTGAAATATAACTTACTAGGGGACCTGTAGGAACTTGCCTTTCTCATCAAAATATTTCTCCGTTTTTTGAATTAGTAATTTTGGTGTATTTTTCCAGGCTTTGCATCAAATAAACATTATTCATTTTTGGATACCATTAATAGGGTCATCTGATTATATAGGGCAGGTTTAGGGCTTATTGCCATGGATCTCCAAAGAATCATGCAGGGCTTGTGTGCAGATCAGGATGACATAAATGTTTTTGGCATTGGGACTACTATGGATGGTGTCCCTAATCAGAAAATAGGAGCTCTCCATGAAGACTGCAACTTGCTGTTTTACTGAATAAAGAGGTGAAAATCTTAAGAACCAATATATGGCATTTGAAATTATTCAAGGCATATAAGAGTAAAAGCATCACTCCATGTGGATTAAGGGTTAAAATTCAGCCCTTGGTTGGTAAGCCAGATGACCTATTGATGGAGGATTGGCAGAAGGCACAACAAAAAGCCTCTATGGCTTTTGTTGATATACTAATGTCCTTTTATCAAAGGACAGTTGAACAAAATATTAAAGATGTGACAGAGACATGTGAAAATATGAAAAAATATGAAGGTATGCCTTCTTTTGTGCAAGGCCTGGAAAAAACTATCCAAAGATCTTCTCAATTTTGAGAATGGGTTGAAGGAAAAGAAATTATATAAATTTCATAGAAATGTGGAGGATTATGAGAGAGGCAAGCTCTTTGAATCCCAGAGGGGGGTTATATTTTTTGATAATAGTAAAGGAAGATCCAATATTAGAAAGAAAATACCAAGATCTATATTAAAGAAAGCAACACATGGTCCTAGTACCTCAGGGGAAGAATCATCTATGACTGACACAGAGGGAATTTATATTAGTGACTCTCCTGACTCGAAAAAGGTACAAATTCAGGAGGGCCCTTTAGGAGACAAACCCATAGGGGTGGACGCAAGCACAAAGGTGGCAGCCTTGGAAAATCTATTACAGTCCATGGTGAAGTAGGGACCCAATTTTATAATGTACATAATATTTCCTCTCATGTTTTATCAATAGATGAAGAGTTTACTTAATAAGGGTTTAGGGTTTGTTCCCAGTTTTTTGGTAGATGAACATATTTTTGTTTCAGATCTTCTTGCCTTTTGTAGACAATTGAATCTAAAATTGTTCTTTGGGACATCTAATAATTCTGAAAGAGTATCTAAATTTTGTTTTCACAAATCTACATTGATGCGACCAATGAATAAATATGTGGGTATTTTTCAAGAAGTAGTCCTAAGGGATTTACATTTCAACTTTAGTTCTGTCAGGAGCTTTAGACAATCTTTTGAAAGGGGAACAACAGGCTTTGAAAAACCTATATTCCAATTCTGATATAATTATTCTTCCAGCAGATAAAGGTGGGGCTGTGGTCATAATGGATACCAGTTATTACTGGAATGAGGGAAATGAACAATTGTCCAACCCTCAGAACTATATTAGGATGTCAACAGACCCCACACCTAAATACAAGGTTGAGATTGATTCATTTTTGAATCAGGCAGTGGAAGAAGGAATCATTGATGTGAAAAGAACTCATGGTTCAGGATCCAACTCGACAGTACCTGTATCTCTTGCCCAAAATTCATAAAAATCTGAATAGACCCCCAGGAAGACCAGTTGTTTCAGGACAGGGATCTTTAACTGAACCCATCTCTGCCTTTTTGACATACTATCTGAAGCCATTATTATCAGGGGTCAGGGCAAGAATTAGGGATACTACAGATTTTTTACAAATTATTCAGGACTCACAATTGGAACCTAATTGGCTTATGTGTACACTTGATGTGAAATCCCTATATACCAGTATTCCTCACTGGGTGTGATTACTTGCCCTAGAATACTGGTTGAACAAAGCTAATTTATATGCACCAGGATTTAACACTCTCCTCACATGTCTTGCAGAACATGTACTGACTAAGAACGTCTTCTACTTTAAGGGGGAATATTACTGGCAACAGCAAGGAAAGTACAGTTGTGTACACTTACCATAAATGTAGATGTTCGAGTGTCTTCACTGTTGCAGTCATGACTGTAGGGTTCTCCCCTGCTGGCAGGCAGTCCTCGGTCGGCCAGAATCCCAAAGTCTGGGTCCGGCGTTGGCTGTTTAACCATGCTCCCTGACGTCAGAGCGCCAGGAGTACAAAGCTGACAGCCGATGCCATGTTCTCCAGTTTTTCTTGCCCCAGATGTCAGGAGTCCCAAAATGAGTAAGGTCCCATATTCTTTGCAAATACACCTCAGAAGAATGATGGAAAAAGGAACCACACAAAATTAAAAATAAGAGGGGACAGGAGGGTGGGAAACCCAGACTGCAACAGTGAAGACACTCGAACATCTACATTTATGGTAAGTGTACACAACTGTACTATGTTCATCGTGTTTCACTGTTGCAGTCATGACTGTAGGGTAGAATCCCAAAGCAGAATGAAAGGGAGGTGGTCATAAAGTAGAAGGGGTGGCTAAAAGGCCCTGCAAGACTTCAGAAGCAAAGCCTGCCCTAGACTTAGAGTAGAGAGGTAGATTGTAGTGTTTTGAAAAAGTATGCACTGAACTCCAAGTTGCAGCTTCCAAAATGTCTTTGGTAGGAACTCCCCTGAGGAAGGCAGCTGAAGTGGCAGCAGCTCTGGTGGAATGAGTCCGTATACTCCCTGGGATTTGCTTTCCATGGTGTGAATAACAAAATCTGATTCCATGAGCAATCCACTTAGAAATGGTCTGTTTTGAAATGGCTTTACCTTGGGAACTTGAAGCATAAGAAACAAACAATTGCTCTGATTTTCTGATGTCCTTGGTTCTGTCCAGGTAAAAACGTAGTTGTCTGTGTACATTCAAGGAATGTAAGATCCTTTCCCCTTTATTTTGAGGAGTGGGGAAAAAAGTTGGCAAATGGATAGTTTGATTTAAAGCCACTTTGGAAACCACCTTAGGCATGAATGTAAGATTAGTCCTCAAAGACACCCTGTCTTGATGAAAAATAATATAAGGTTCCACAGCCATAAGAGCTTGCAACTCTGAAACTCTCCTGGCAGAGGTCAGAGCTAACAGGATGGCTGTTTTCCAAGATAAAAGCTTGATGTCAGAAGAGGCAGCAGGCTCAAAAGGAGGTAAGGTGAGCTTTTCCAAAACATAGTTGAGATCCCAAGCAGGAATGGGAGGAGATCTAGGAGGTCTTAAGTTCTTAGCTCCTCTGAGAAACTGTCTCATGAGCTTGTGGGAAAAGATTGGAGGGTCTGTATTATAATGAGCGGAAATAGCAGAGGCATGTATCTTAATGGAAGAGAAAGAGAGACCCTTATGTAAGAGATCTGTCAGGTAAAGTAAAATCAAAGGAATGTTAGGAAGAAGAGGATCAGAATCCTGAGCCTGCATCCAGGAACAAAATCTTTTCCATTTTCCTGCATAAGATTTTCTAGTGCTAGGACATCTGGCTTCTAAAATGACATCCATAACCTGCTTGGGTAGGAGAGAAGGAATCAAAGACCCTGGATTAACCAGGCCGCCAGGCTGAGAGTTCTGACATGGGGAGTGTAGAACCTGACCCTGATGTTGGGACAGAAGGTTCGGAGTCTGTGGTAAAACCCAAGGGGGCTCTAGACATAGTTTTTTTAGAGTAGGGTACCAAAACTGTCGAGGCCAATTTGGGGCCAGCAAGATTATCATCTTGGGCTTGTCCTGTTTGATCTTTAATAATACCCATGGAAGAAGAGGAAGAGGTGGAAAGGCATATCCCGAGAGGTTTCTCCAACTGAATGATAGTGCTTCCACTTTCCAAGCTTGTTCGTGGAAAGTCCTGGTGCAAAAATTCTGTAGTTGATGATTGAGATGGGATGCAAAGAGGTCTATGTGAGGACATCCCCAGACTGCTGTTATCATCCTGAATATTTCGGTGTCCAGCATCCACTCGTGTGGGTCTGAAAGGTTTCTGCTCAGACTGTCTGCCAGGAAGTTTTGCTTCCCTGGTAGAAACTGAGCTTGAAGGTCCAGATTGCAAGCTAGAGCTGTGTTCCATAGATCCATGGCTAGTCTGCAAAGGGGGTAGGAATGAGATCCCCCTTGCTTGTTTATGTACCACATAACTGTGGTGTTGTCTGTCCGTATCAGTAGTTGTCCTCCTGGTTGTAGAAGATTCCTGAAGGCCATTAGAGCTTTCTGAACGGCTAACATTTCCTTTAAATTGATATGCAGGTGCTTCTGATCCTTTGTCCAAAGCCCTGCAGACAGTTGCCCTGAAAATGGGCTCCCCATGCATAATCCGAGGCATCCGTGGTTAGTATCTGAGTGGCAGGAGGCAGACAGAAGGGTTTTCCTTTGTTTAAAGTACATGCCTTGGACCACCAAAGGAATTCCTTTTGAAGACAAGGCAGGACGGAGATCAGTATGTCTAAACTGTGGCAATGCTGAGACCATACACTTTTTAGGTACCACTGTGTTTTCCTCATGTGTAGTCTTGCATATGGTACGAGAAGGATGCAGGAGGCCATGTAACCCAAAGCCTGCAGGAATCTCCCTGCAGATAGCTGAGTTAAAGTTGCCAAGGTTTTGAAAGTTGAAGCCAGCTGAAACTGTTTTTCATATGTCAGAAATGCCATCTGGGTTGTTGTGTTTAAAGAAGCGCCCAGAAAAATTATCTGTTGTGAGGGTGTCAAATTTGACTTTTTTATGTTTACAGTGGATCCCAGGAACTTGAGGAGATCCTGAACAAACCGTAGATGCTGGAGTAAGACCTCCTTGCTGTCTGCCTGAATAAGACAGTTGTCCAGATAAGGGTAAATTTGAATTCTCTTGAGTCTGCAGTAAGCTACTACTGGAGCCAGGCATTTGGTGAAGACCCTGGGCGCAGTAGACAATCCAAAGGGCAGCACAGAGAATTGAAAGTGCCTCGATCCGGCCTTGAACTTGAGGTATTTTCTGCATTCCTGCCTGATGGGAATGTGTAAATATGCCTCCTTTAAATACAAAGTTACCATCCATACATTTTTGGACAGCATTGGAAGTAGCTGCTGTAGAGTAAGCATCTTGAATTTTGGAATCTCTAGAAAGGTGTTCAAGAGTGACAGATCCAGAATGGGTCTCCATGAATTTTGCTTCCTGGGGACTGGAAAGAGCCTTGAGTAAAAACTTTGTCCCATCTCTGAAAGTGGAACTAGTTCTATGGCTTTCATAGCCAAAAGAGCTTCCACCTGGTTTAAGGCCTCTGTCCATTGATGTTTTGGAAGATCTGGCCATCTGCTTGGCCTTGGTAGGGTATGAAAATGGAATTTGTAATCTCTTGAAACCACATCCAGAACCCACTTGTATTGGGTTATATGAGTCCAATTTTGGTGAAAAAGAGAAAGTTTTCCTCCGAGAGGGGCTTCCAGGCAAGAAGTTCCTGCAGCCCAACAGAGGGAGTCATTGAGTCTCTTTCCTATGAGTTTGCAACCTGTCCTCTCCTCCCCTAGGGGTGGAAGCAGTCCACTGTCTTGGTCTATAAGAGGCTTGTGTTTGAGGCCTTCCTCGGGAGCATCTGTATCTACCCCTCTGAGGCCTGTCTGAATTGGAAAGGACCAATTTTTTGTAGGCCAATTCCTGCTAAATCTGGGTGACTGTACTTGTAAGAAATCTTTAACTGTTTGCATGGATTTCGCCTTGTCCTCCATCTTTTTAATCACCTCTTCAGCTTTAGATCCAAACAAAACGTTATGCTGAACAGGAATATCCAATAATTTAGCTTTTACTTGTTCTGGCAAATTTTGTTCCTTTAACCATGCATGCCTTCTAATTACTGTGCCAGAGGCAGCAGCCCTACAAGAAGCCTCCAAGGCATCAAATCCAGAGTGTAAACCATGCTTCCCAACTTGTTCAGTGGCATGCATTAAGTCATGTAATTCCTTATCATCTGCACAGGCAGAAATGGAAGTAAGCTTTTGTTTTAAAACAGACAAAAGAAATTGCTGGTATTTCAGCATATGAAACTGACAGTTTAAAGCCCTAATAGATAAAGTAGCAGAAGTGTACACTTTTTGCCCCATCTTTCTAAAGATCTAGAATCCTTCTCAGTGGGAATGGGGTTTTTAGCAGAAGCGGTCTTAACTCCCGTAGGACCCTGAGAAATGGTTTCAGGGTCAGCAGTAGGGTTCTTGTATAAAAACTGGTGGGAATCAGGAACCCTGTAATATCTATCAGGCTTAACAGGAGCAGGAGGAAAAGAGTCAGGGGTTAAGTTAGCCTCTGAAAAAGCATCATCCACAATATCCAAAATAGGAGGAATAGCCAGGGGTCTATGTTGGGAAGAAGAAGAAAATCCCTTAGTCTTTTCTTAGATTCCGAATACTCCTGTCCTTCCCAGTGGAAATGTTCCCTCATTTCATGCAAAGTTTCCCCTAAAGAGAAATCCTCAGGGGGAGAAGCTGAAGGAATGGATTCCTCAGCATCAGAATCCTCATAAGGAGGGAAAGAATATTCCTGGTCAGAAGAAGAAGAAACTGAAGAAACAGAAGCCTGATCAGAGGAGTCATAATAAACTTCCTGCCTTGGCCTTTTATCTGAAGGGGGATGTGAACCCCTAATCATAGTAAGTAAATCCTCCGCCATCTTAAGTAACTGTTTCTTTGACTTGGGAGCCGGATCAGAAGAGGCCTGTGTTGCAGTCTTTGATTTGGAAGGAGTGTTTGCCTTTGTCTTTGGCTTTGCCTTTATTAGAAGCTGAGTAGGCCTGAAAACCCCTTCGGAAGCCGGTACCTGCACAGTGGCTCCGGACCCATCCGAAGGAGCATTGTCCGAAGGTCCTGCAATAGAAATATTGAAAGGCCTAGTTGGCTCCTCGTGGGAGTCCGTTTCGGCCATCGGTTCCGAAATGGCCAATGGCAGGGGCTGCAAAAGCACCTCACTGATGATGGCCGAACCTGAAGCTGGCTCCGCTTGTGCGATATCGTCAGATTTGGACCTCGGAGGCCTATCTTTGTCCTTGCGTCGTTTGTGAACTCTGGTAGCCGGAACCGTATCCGATGACATTTTGTAATTAAAACACCTACCGAAGTAATGAAATGCAAAATCGTACCTTTGTTTAATTGTACGTTGATTGAATCTAGCACAAAACCGACAACTAGCTACGTCGTGGTCAGGGCCTAAGCAAAGAATACAGTAAGAATGAAAATCCTTATGAGGTATTTGCTTCCCACATGAAATACAATTATTAACTTTTTGTGACATCGGACTGGAGCAAGAAAAAAGTTTCCCCAATGGGGTACTTAGCTTTGAGTAGGAGAAGAAAGTCTTCGGACTGACGTTTGTTCAGAAAAGATTGTCAGGAGTCAGCCGACCGGCACTTGCGAACTGCTATCACCGCACGGCAAGAAAGACTGGAGAACATGGCGTCGGCTGTCAGCTTTGTACTCCTGGCGCTCTGACGTCAGGGAGCATGGTTGAACAGCCGACGCCAGACCCAGACTTTGGGATTCTGGCCGACCAAGGACTGCCTGCCGGCAGGGGAGAACCCTACAGTCATGACTGCAACAGTGAAACACAATGAACATCAGCTATGGGGGCCTCGTTTGCCCTAATTTATGCTGACCTCTTTATGGGGTATGTGGAAGATCAGATTATATATGATGTCATGCATAACATTTACCTCTCAGAGATGGATATATGGAGACGTTACTTAGATGATTGTTGGTTGGTTTGGTGTGGGGGTGTGGAATATTTGTTAGAATTTTTGGAATATCTTAATTGTAATTGGTGGGGGGATTGAGTTTACTGTTAATTATCACAGTAAAGAGATTAATTTCCCGGATGTTAACATTTTGAGACAGGGGGATGGTACGCTTAAGACGTCAGTATACAGGAAATACCCACAATACAATAATTTATTATATGCAACTAGTTTACACCCCACACATATCATCAACAATATTCCTAAGTCACAGTTTATGAGAATTAGAGGAATATGTTCTGCAGACATGGAATTTCATAATGCTGGGTATGATCTTGAGGGTAGAGTTATTAATAGGGGATATAAGAAATCAGTAGTACAAAAGGCCAGTGATTGGGCAGCCAATTGTGAGAGATCTAGCTTATTAAATTATAAAGCTAAAACTGAAGAGGATGGATCAGGAACCAAGAGGTTGGTTACTACATTTGGTAGCAATATACATTTATTGCAGGATGTAGTTAAACATTGGAATATTCTTCTGGCAAATACAGATCTGGATCAATGTTTGTCTAATAGATGCCAATTTTCTTTCAGAAGGGGAAGAACACTTACTTCCTATTTTGCGCATTACAAAAAAACTTTTTTGGATTATGTGAACCAACATCAACTAACCATACTGGGGGGATAGGCTTGTTGGGTCACACCCTTGTGGACATTGCAGTCTGTGTAAACATATGTTTAAAACTTTATCTTTTAGCTGTAAAAACACTGGTCAAATTTTTGATATTTCATTTTTTGGAAATTGCAGCTCTGACTGGGTTGTCTATTTGGCTCAATGCCAATGTTCTGCCTTTTATGTAGGGTAGACTTCTAGACAACAAAGTAGTTGCATTTCAGAGCACTTTAGTGATATATGTCTTAAAAAAATGACCAATGCATTATAGAGACATTGTCAGTTACACAGAACTGCTTCTTTTAGATTTGTCATTATTGACTAAGTAAAAGGTAATAGATCTATGAAGCAAGGCTGGCATACTATACTAACTCAAAAGGAAAGAAAATGGATTATCACATTGTGTGCCCTATTTCATCCTGGACTCAATGACAAGTTATGAGTATCCTTTTTCTCTTTATTAAGGACCCTAATTGTTAATTTCACAAGTAAATATATGATATGAATGGATGTTTGGTTATAGCATCTGATATTATATTTAAAATGTTTATTCTGGTTGATTTTTGTATATGTTTGGAGGCTGGAATGGATTAATGGGGGAAGTGATGTCATAATTGGGGATGTATATTGTGTATAAAAACTGTCCCTGCATTATGTATGTTTTATCACTGAAGAAGGTTTGTTACCGAAACCGGTCTGAAGGGAAAGGAATAAAACTTTAATTGCCTCTGAGTGCTGACTTTTTCTTTTTGGTTTATTTAATAGTTTGGGTATGCCATGCACTAGTCATGCTTGCTAGCTTTTTTGGAGGTGTGTAATGCCTTCAAATACACATATATCTCACAGTTGTAGTAAGACTTCTCCAGTGGCGTGTTCAGTTTTCACAGTATCATGTAGCTTCTGTAGTTGCATAGGTAGGTGTTCAAAACCCACAGTGCATGACTTTAATCATTGTTTATCAGTGTACTGATAAGCATGAATGATATCCACTACAGATGTAATGTGTACATTTACAGTGGGAGAGGCCTTCCCCATACCTCTTACCTCAAACAACTGATTTGCAACACAATCATAGGATGTAATGACTTCATATAGATGGAGTCTCACAGTTGTGTTAAGACTTCCTCAGTGGCCTGTGTGATTCATATACGTTTTGTTAGTCTGTGGACTTACATAGGCAGCTGTTCAGTTCCAGCAAAGGATAACATTATGTAAGTGTACTGATGTGATACTCAACACCACTGCATCAAGTTGTTTCTATCCATTTTTACACTGGACAGACAACTTTCAACACATTTTGGAATTTCATGGCAGTGAAACAAGTGTTCTGGGATTTCTGTTGTATGAGTGCTCCTGTGGTCCATGCAGTTAGTACTGACTTGTATAGAGTATCCACACAGATAGAGTGTGTTTGAATATGGATTGTGGTGTGTACAAAACAATGTGGACTGAAAAGACTGCTCATGGTTGTGTGTACATTGACATAGCTACCTCCTTTTCATCACTCCGACGTTTTATTGTACAATTTAACATCAAAAGTCCTTTCTTACTTTACACCTTGATTTATTTTATTTGTGACAAGCTCCATTACTATCTTCTGTGACAAACCAGGAAAAAAGACTATCTCTGTAGAGAGTGTAGTATGATTGGCAGGCGTTTGACTCTAGAAACATCAGTCTATCAGATAACTGTCAGACAGAAGTGGCTTGGGCAAAGGAAGTAGTTATGACACCGACAGAAGGACACATTTCTGAGGTCTCACACTACAAGTTAGGGGATCCATAGCCATAATAATAATAGGTATTCTTTATGACACAACTGATATGCCCTTTCTGTGGTGGCAGTGATTGATACACATCTCTGTGAGATCTTCCCTGGAATGTGTTAATTTCTGGCAAGATGCAAATGCCGAATGTGTCAGTGATTGCTCACAGGCAATACTTATTTTCCAAATAATAACGCTTTGTACGGCATGCCTTCATACAAACATTTATATATTACTGTAATTCTTTTGTTCATACTCTAGGACTTTATAGCACATGAGGGCTTATATAACATTTCTTAATGAGTGGCATGCCGCAAAATCATCAAAAGTGTGAGAGGCCTGTGTTATGAGACTTTCTTGTGTGTTTGTGTTGTTAAGTTGCTGTTATTGTCTTTGTTGCAATTCCTTGTGAGCATGCTTAGTATAATACTGTAGTAAATGTGTGTGTTTATCAAAGAAAACATTAATTACTGAATGTCATAAGATATTTCTTGTCTTTTCTTTTTTTTTGGTTAGGACTTCATTGAATTATCCTCTGTAATGTTGGTTTTGCTGATGTCCGCGCAGTGGAGTTAGTAACCTATGGGAGGAGGATAACAACATTTGTCACACCCCAGTGTACATTTGGTGCACGTCCAATTAAAATCTACAATGGTTCACTTACTAATACACGTTAATGCTTCGCTTGGGTGTGGTATATGTTACTGTAGTGTCATACAGTTCTTACTATTGTTTTTAACAAGGCTCATTTCAAAGCTATATATCAATTAAAATATACTGCCTTCCCATTTGTAGTTTAATACCCTTATTCTAGTCAGCCTGTCTGGTGTGGTGATTACACCAGGAAGTATACATGTCATTTTGTTGCTTACAGTAACATAAATGCATCATAGTCGCAAATAATTATAGCCTGACATTTGCTACATTTGCCCATTAGTTGATGTATTAACGGCATATTGCTGGCATGGACTTTTATTTTGTCAATGTTTTGTGAGGGTTACCTATTCATTTGCAATTTACACAGCAGTACATTCTAGGCATATTGATATACATAATGACATTCAGAAACACAGCCCATTTGTCATGGTATGGATTGTACTTGACCTGTACCTTGATTCTTGTACATTTTCACATATGTCACATTAGCATGACTCATTTTGCCTGTACGTATGTAACATCTGCTATAGTTAGAGAATAGGTAATATATACATTAAATCATTATTCTGTTTATATCCTGGTCAACGTGACACCTCTGTGTATGTGTCATGTCCTTCTGTATTTTTCTACATATATATGCAGCATGCATGAACAGTCATTAACCTTTTACCATTCATATCATGCATGTTGCCTAACAAATGTTTATTTTCACCCCTTACCACTATCACTGTAGTGATTGCACATGTCTGTGATTCTTCTTAGTATTTCCACATTGTCACAGGTATGTACACTGCCATAACAACCATCAGTATTGTTTCCTACGTAGAAATAAGGCAATGCCATCCGTATAATTCTTTAACCTGCATGTGTGTTCTAACATCAGTCATGTGGATGTGCTTTATTACCTTTGATCACTCCCACAGTATACATTTCCATGGCAGATTATTTCAATATCACTGCCACACATGTGAAGCTAGGCATTCTAAGTACAATAACGTGAGTAACGCAAATATTACTGAGCCTGCCACAGAACATGTATGAAGGCAAACATGCATTTAGGCTTTACGATTTAAAATACAACATTTATCATTTATTTACCAGGAAAGTCCAAATGGGACAGAGCCCATTTTCAGCAGAGGCCCAGGGAGAAACACTCCAGACACATGTCTTTGAAATGTGGGAGGAAACCAGAGCACCCAGAGGAAACCCATGCGAATGCAGGTAGGACATGTAGACTCCACACAGAAGGCACCCCAGCCAAGAATCAAACCATAGAACCTCTTGCTATGAGGTAATAAAGCTAACCACTGCACCACCCAACTTTAATATATACAACACATGCTTAGCTAGTACATGTTTACATGTACAGTAACATTACTGTGGTTACAAGTGACAACAAATGGCAAAGCAATGCCCTTTTCTGAAGTGCATGAGAAAACAGCTGTCGGGTTTATGTTTATACACAATGAAATGAAGAACACAGCATACTGTTAGCTACAACAGTTAAGTTCCTGTGCACACATCTGAAATGCAATACCTGTAGTATATGCAAATATTCACTAGTGTATCTACTGGCCTTGATGACTGTTGTGTCAACTCAGCATTTTATAAACATTTATAAAATTTACTCCCTTTTGTTACGCTGTATCTCTGTATCTCTCTCATATCATTTGTCAGCATTTTCATTTTTATTTATGTACATGGGTCAATAAAAGTGAACAGGATTACTTTATAACATCAACATAAAGAATTTATGTCAATAACTCTCTTTGTGCACTAAACACATTAGTTATGTCATCTGACTTTAGTTTCCCTGATTAGCTTCCCTTGCTTATTGTTTGTGCACTAATCCCTATATCTGAGTACAGTTTCCACATTTACCTTCCCCTGCATCTTAACTTCTTTTGTTAAAGTTGTCCACATGTGCTCACTCACTAGGCTTGACTGCAGGCAACGTCTTTTGTTCATAGTGTGTGCTCAAGCCTCCATGCACCACTTTGTGGCCACTAATACTTATGCTGGCCATGAATAGGTGCTTCTAAATGTGTAGGCTTCCTTAGCAGCTTGCATTTTCAATGAGCACTGCTGTTAATCACTCTAACATGCACAAATCATGCAGGCTTATCTCAAAGTCTACACAACTGTTAATGAATCCCAAGGACCATTTTTACAAACATCTCTGCTGGCTATAAGCTAACTGTTGTTCAATCCTGATTTCACTCTGAACACAGTACCTAAATATTCCTCATATACACCAAGCCAAACCTATTAAAATGGTACTGTTGTTAGTGATTTTTCAAGCAGCTACAGGGCTCTGAATAATCATCTTGTGTCACTTAACTAGAACCATAACTAACATATTCAACCCTCTCACAGACTATTAGCAAATCATTCAGGGCCACCTGCAATACTTTAAACAACTACATTAGCAAATTCATCCCTGTGAGGTATAAATATAGTAGAACTTTTTTTGCAATAAGCAAAAAAGGTGTAGGTACCAAACGCAGCAAAGCTAAAGATAACTCCCTCAAAAAAAAAAAAAAGGGAAGCAAAGCTTATTTTTTAAAGTCTTCTTTACTTGGCTTTACAAAACCATATTTACAAACTGTGACAATAGGAAGTACTGCCAGCCATGCTAGGAGAAGTAGGGCAGTGGATGTATGACTTGTACCAGCACAGCTAGTTGAAATTTTATAAATAATTGTATGCCATTAGTATATCAACCTGATCTATACAGATGCCTGTGCTGAAAATGTATTTGTGAGCTCTGCATGTGTTAATTGTATTAAAATATATCAGCAGTGCACCCTGCCGAAATGAAGAGAAATGCGCATGTATTATTGGTAACTAAATTAAATGTATACGTTTCAGTAGAGGACACTGGCACAGCGATGGTTAAGCAGCTGACTTATTTTAAGAAGAATAAGGGAAATGTAAATGAGCTGTTAAGTCATTAAATGGTACCCTACAGTGCTGAGTAGGTCTAGAGCCAGCAGATCTGGGAGCAGCCATTATCTGTTAGCTTTTCTATAGAAGGAGAAATTGTTGTAAATGTTTCTGGCTCCAGGCATTGCCATAAAAGCTCTAAATGTATATTGTAGCAGTCTGCTAAAGTTCTATCTCAAACTTCAAAAGGAGATATTATGGGAACCTAGAATCAGGTGACCAGATGAGGTAATTCTGCAAGTCATCTTGGATATTATATTTTATAGGAAGTAATCTCAGAATATAGAGTATTCTGTTTGGGGCCTGAATAGAAAGGCTGCTCACGTATTTCATCTCGCCTTGGCCATGTAAGTAACTTAACTAGGGACCAGTAAAAGTCTCTTAGATTCAGTCAGGAATATAGTGAAGCTTAGTTTGGATATTGTTTTTCTTTATTTGTCTGAGTCTGTCCTTCAATGTTCTTTTCAACATTTCTTGTGATTTGAACTCTGTGGTCCAGTATTTTCATCTACTTTTTTATTTATTATTAAATACATTTAAAACTTTTATTGTGGCTGTTTTTTGTAGAGAGTATCTAATCTTTGAGAGTACTTGCATTTATTTGGTGACACTGCATGGGCTATTCCAGAAGGCCTAGCTGTCTTGGTGAGCTACTAACATTTGTATTAATATTACACAGTATAATTAGACACCCTTTGTTAAGGGCCTTAGAGTAGCTGATTGTAGAGTGTCTGGTGGCAGTGAATCTACCTTGTAGTCTGGGAAGAAGGATGCATAGCTATTAAACCTATGCCAGCCTTTCCCAGGTGTGTGTTTGTGTGTGTGAGTGTGTTTGTGTGTGTGAGTGTGTGTGTGTGTGTGTGTGTGTGTGTGTGTGTGTGTGTGTGTGTGTGTGTGTGTGTGTGTGTGTGTGTGTGTGTGTGTGTGTGTGTGTGTGTGTGTGTGTGTGTGTGTGTGTGTGTGTGTGTGTGTGTGTGTCTGTGTAAATTCAATCTTAAAGAATGTGTGCGCCAGCTACTTGGGCCAATGACATGAAGCAGTGAGTTTACAGAGAGGGTACTGGAGAACTTGGCCTGGACACTCTGCTGAGGACCTAACCCTACAGCTGTACCAGTGGGGAGTCTTATTGGGGACCTGGAGGGTGACAGATATAGAGACATCCAGATCCCTGGCTGAGTGTGTTCCCTGTGTGCTCTTAATGGAAACTGTACTTGATGCAGAGAGGTCTGCATCTGAAAATACTTATGTGTATCCATTTGTATTCCAAGTGCACATCCCTCTTCAGTGTCAGTGGTGAGGATTCAGGCTCCTTGATTACTAGCCCAGTGTGGGGATGACACATAGTGGTGTCCGTCACATATTGGCAGCAGTGGTGGGCATCACACAAATCACTTGCATAATCAGCATCTGCTAAAAATTCAAATAGCTCTTTTCATTTTTCAATTAAAAATTTAATTTCAACAATTATCACAAATACTATGATATTACAATCTTCTTATTTCAGTGCTGTCAAAATACACAATATTACATATTTATTTTTATTTATTTTATTATTTATTTTTATTTTACATTTGTTGACCGGGATAGTCCGACTGGATACATGTCCATTTTCAGCAATACAAACAAAGACATGCAGGTTACAGTATACGCACAAATATATTGTATTAACATACAAGTTACAGTCTCACATTTCAAGCCTATGAAGAATACAGTTTATATTCATAAATATATACAAATATGTTACAGGTTGCATATAACTCCTTAATATGGGATCCTTCTTTATGCATACAGTATAACCTCTCTACATTTGTATACTACATCATATCTTATTGGGTTTTTTACTACTGGACAAACTAAATTAAAAGCCATTATTTATTTGCACCATTTATTCTCTTTTCCCAATCATATGCATATCTATGCTGATTAATGTTAATTATGCTATTCAATTATGTTAAATATTCCAGTTCTTTTCTCTTACAATCAGAGCTCATCATACTGTGATGGTTGTCCTTCTGTGCAATATTCTCATAACACTTTTCACAATACTGGCAAACATACCTGATCTATGACCCTTAGAAAATACAATGCAAAAAATGGTTCTTTGTCTTTCTCACCACACTGTTTCATTGTATTTAATTGCTTCCTCCAAAATCCCTTGCAGCATCTTTTTTCAAACATGTGATACCCAAATCCAGGCACAATAATTTCTGCAGAAGACTCTTACAAATGGAACACTGTGCAAGGGAGAATCATTATTGTTTAATTACTGTTTCATTAATCTTTTATTCTCAAATCATTCTAAAACACTCAACTTGTTAGTCTGTCTTGTTACTGCTATCAAAAACAGTTTACCTACTGTGCCCATTGGAAAAGCAACAGGAGAGGCAAGTCTCATATAGCAATAACCCACGCCTGGGTATGGGTAATGCTAAATTTACCCACGGTTGGCGTGGTTTGGTCCCGAGGGCAAAGCCCGAGGGACCAAACAAAGCCACCCGTGGGTAAATTTAGCATTACCCACACCCAGAAGTGGATTGTTATTATATTCTATGACATTATTTAAGAAAAGAAACTATTACTTTTCTTAAATAATGGCATAGTATAATGCCTGTTTACTACCCTTCCACAGATGTCTGGCATCCGCGGCAGTTCTGATGTACTGCGCCTGCACAGTACATCAGAGCTGTGGGCAAAGCAGCGGAGAAAGCAAGATCTCCGTTGCTTTTTAGTGACTCGCTATGTTAAATGAGTTAAACATAGCGAGACAGTTTTAAAATAAGCAATGGACATCTCCGTTGCTTATTTTAAAACTGTCTCGCTTTGTTAAGCCCATTTAACATAGCGAGACTAAAAGCAACGGAGATCTTGCTTTCTCCGTTAAAACTGTCTCGCTATGTTAAATGGGTTTAACATAGCGAGACAGCTTTAAAATAAGCAACGGAGATCTCCGTTGCTTATTTTAAAGCTGTCTCGCTATGTTAAACCCATTTAACATAGCGAGACAGTGTTTTAAAAAACCGAGTTATACTAATGGAAAAAAGTCTGGGCGACCAGACCTTTTTCCATTAGTATAACTCGATTTACAACGGGCACGCTGGCCAATCAGCGTGCACGTTTTGGGGGGATCATGGTATAATATATATTTTATCTTGCTTCATATATCTGAAGGACTATCAACATCAGAAGATGCTTTCAGTTTCTATGGCATCCTCCTACGGCATCCTCCTTTTTTATCTTGACAAAACAGGCACATTTAACATGACTGCCATAACGATTCTTCACGCATCTCATTCAGTATTGTAACCTCCCTCAGTTAATATTGCACATACCATTATACTCAATCTTCCCTTAGGAGGGCCACCAAATATTTTATCTCTTCATTCCTGCTAAAGCTTCCCACATAGTTACATTAACCCACCACCAACCAAACACTAACAGTTTAGCATACTATCTAGACTGCATCATTTTCCTCTTAATAGTATAAAATTCATAAAATGTATCCATTCCTATGCCATCACCATTCTAAAAATAATCAGATAGGTGCCAACTATTTGACTCCTATTAATATTTACACTTTTACAAACTTTGAAAAGCAAATATTGTTTGTCAAATATTAATTAATCTTATCCATGCCTTAATGTTGCCTTGAGTGTATAGTCACAACTAAAATGTAGGTATTTATTTTTCAGTAATTTTCATTTTATTATTAAATATGCTGTTGTAACACATGCCACTTAAATCAATTTTCTGAGAATAATTGTTTTAGAAAATAAAGCTTTCATAGTTAAAACATTGTATTATCTGTATCATACTGAATTAAATAATGAATTAACTCTTCATGGCATAGGGGCTACAGTGGCTCAGTAAAGCGTGGCATATGCAGGACTAGATATTCTTTCACCAGTATAATGTTCATGGTTATTTCAATAGTTCCAAGTGAAAAAAACTAGGAGCATCTTCATTTGCAGCCCCTATCTTACATATTCAGTACCAACAAAACAGTTATTTCTTCAATAATAAGAAACGTGCTTAATCTCTTTTTGTCGTATGTCAGACCCAATAATTATTAAGTTTCATAAGATACTCATATCATATTATAGCCATAATATAATATGATACTCATATCATATTATGGTTATACTTAAAATTTGAATAAAAAGATGAATCCCTCCAATTAATTACTCTTTATTACATCAACTTTAATAGTCAGTTATTTTTTTTTTATTTCAATAATTGAATCTTAAAGTTACATCTTACCATAAGTGGATCACAACTCTGCAATGGCCGATTATGCTTACATAGAACATGCTTTAGCAACCAGTATTTATCAAATATTTCAGTTAGTAATCCTTCATATACTATCTTTCCCATAGTGTTATACAAAAACAGACTCCTATCCTATTTGACTCCTGCTGTTCCTTCCACTTTTCTTTCACCAAACTTGCAAAGTTACCTGGATTTACAGTATTTACATAATCAGTTTCCAGCACTTTATTAAAAAAATATACTGGCAGCTCCTTTAACTTGTCTGATGCTTCCTCAGCATTAGAAAAAGTCTACATTTCATCTGTAAATAAACATGTTTAACACTACAGGGAACATTAGCCTATATCTTATGTTACATCACCAAGCATCTTCTAACAACATCCATAAGTTGTCGCTGTGACAAAGTTGGATCTGAATAATAATAATGATCAACATACGCTGTCCAGCCTGCTGCAGTAAAGTTTCTCATTCGCTGTCACCGTTTCCACAACACCTGTTCTTTCTTCATATGTTATCACAAACTGTACCAAAATAAATATGTTTACCATATGTTGTCTTGGACCGAGTCAGTGAAATTGAGACAATTTTTCAATCACATGGATGATTTGATGAAGCCTCTCCACTGCTCCATCTTAATTTTCACAGCCTCCAACAACTCTACACCTTTCTGTTCTTCCAACACTCCAGTCAGTTTCATATTCATTTTCTGACACAATTTCATTGTAATCAATTGCAGATATATAAATTGGCCTGTCCACCTACTTCTTCCTTTCTCTTTTATAGTTTGGCCATCCTGATGCTTAATCAGCATCATAATATCTTTAGAATCTACTCTTTCAACAGTCTTGGGATATATCACAAGCCAAATGTCATCTCTTCTAAAACTCTGCCATTCAGTAAAGCCTTTTCATCTGCAGAATAGTGGTAAAGTGGTCACTACTCCCCTGGAGTCTCATCATAGCACATCTCTTACTCTATAGTCAAATTTTCAAGACAGATGTCTGTTTATTCTGCCATAATTCAAGTGAAAAGACCATGACACTTAACAAGATTTGCTAATTCGCACTGAATAACCATATATAATCACAAAAAGTAAATTAAGTTAACTGATATATGGAGCTATGGCCAATCACAGCATCCGCCATGAGAAACACTGTGGCTGCTTATCATAAATGGTTAAGATGCATTTTGGGAATATTGTGGCAGGACAAAGTAAAAAATGAGAGTGTCAGAGAAAGAATGCAACAATGGAAACTTGAAAATGTCATTATGGAAAGGCTACGTTGATTGGTCATGTTAACCACAGGGATACTAGCAGGATTCCTATATAATCCCTCAACTGGGAACTAGCTGGATATAAGAGAAGACCAGGCAGACCTCGACAAAACTGGAAGGAGTTGTAACAAGAGACCTCTGTTGCCTGAATATCACTTGGAAGGAAACTAAAAAAGTGGCAGCTGATAGGACACAGGGGAGTCAACTTGTGGCCCAATGCATCATCGGTGTGGGGTGAACTGAAGAGAAGAGAGAGAGAGAGATAATATATGGAGCGAATGGGGAGACAACTCACCTCTTCAAGTACCTCAAGACTTCTTCCAAGTAGAGTTTCAATTGATGTACAATTTGCCAACAGGCAGGTGATAATAATAATAAAGCCTTCTACAACGGCAACCTAAAAGTGAAGAGAAAGGAACAAAATTGTTGTGTGCTAGAACAGAATAGTATTGTTATTACAGAACCAGCATAGATAACTAACACACCAGAATATAGATTCAGTGCAAGTTTTAGGTCACAAAGGTGTAATTCACTAACCTTTCCTCCTTGCAACATGATTCCACCAGACATTACATTTGAAAGAGTGAAATAGCAGAAAGCCTAACTTGTGCATGTAAAAATAGTCTAGTATACTACATTTTGTACACTGTTAATAGACCAATAAAAATTGCATATATCCCTGAAATCTGAAAGGAGGTGACTGTAGTCCCAATCCAAAAGTGAAGACCTTAGATAGACCAGCCAGTTTCATAAGCATATTATGAAGATGATGAGGAGAATAATTGTTGCACTTACTAAAGCAGATGTGGAAACATTTCTTCTCTGTCACCTGACCCAATATGATGTTCTAAAAAATGTAAGTATATGCTTAGCCTTGTAATTTCTTTTTGAGTATGACCTACACCATCTTAGATGAATGTTTATTTGTCCATGCAATTTATTTAAGTTTTGCTAAAGCATTTGGCACAACACCCCATGATAGAATCATATATACACTCAAGGATCTAAAGATAAATGAAGTCATAATAAGGAATCACATTTAGGTGCATGCTTATATACAACAGGCAAGAATAGTAGGATTTCTATCCTCACCATTTTCTGTCACCAGTGGAGTCCCTCAAAGCTCTGTCCTGGGGTCACTCGGTTTTGGTATCTGTGTATCTGTTACAATTGGCTCCATTGACTGGCTCACAAGATATACAAATCACTGTAAACCTGGGAGCATTGTTTTTAACCCAGCTGACATCAAGTCCCTTGAAAATGCACATATCATTAGACATGTATGGTGCAGTAGAAAATACATAGCCTTCAATATCAAATGAAACATTTTGACATTTTGCACCCAGCCCAGCTTTATATATTAATGATGAACAACAACTAAAATTTGACAAAATAGTAAGAGAACACGAGAGTCCTTGTAGATGATAATCTTTCATTTGATACCCATACAACTGCTATCATCTGCAAAGCATATGGAATTCCTCACCTTCTCCTCCGACGGGTCTAGAACTATGCCATGAAGTTAGCTATGCCTCAGTGTACAACTCTTATCTGACCTGTTCTAGAATACTGCAGTCTGTTCTGTAATCTACTCACATGCTGTCTGATGTAGCTGGAGAAAGTACAGACAGTCCTCACAAAGAGAATCAATGAGCTTCACGGCTTATTTTGTAGAAAAAGACTACTGCAACTCCCTGTCTTCTCAGGATCCTAACACCTTCTTGGCAAAGGCCTATCCTTGACATATAGAGCATTAAAAGAGTCCTTGCTGAATGAAACCCATTGCCTAGAATACCCCCAGTGACCTAGACATAAGAGGACATTTGGCTTCAATAAAAAAATATCAACCGTAACATGAAATATGATGAGTTCATATTACAGGACTCCCACTCCTACACAATAAACTCTGTTCACAGTTAAACTCAGCTCAGCAATCCCTACCTTCAAGAACACACTGTTTGCCTACATGGTCACACTAAGTTCTGATGTTGAATCAGAGGCATTAAGCTCCTCGATGGCTAATAGGCTTTGAACTTGTTCACTAAACCTATGAACCATTACTGCTGTTGTTTCATCTGACGTCTAATGTTTAATCACTTTAAGGTGCTTGGATTTTATGTCAATATATAATATATGCAGTACCAGCAGTCCCTGTAACCTTGTTGTAGCTTTATAGCCCCCACACATTGCTCATAGCTTTATAGCCCCCACACATTGCTCATAGCTTTATAGCCCCCACACATTGCTCATAGCTTTATAGCCCCATACATTGCTCATAGCTTTATAGCCCCCACACATTGCTCATAGCTTTATAGCCCCTACACATTGCTCGCCTCTCTTTGTTTGTTTCTGTTTTCCCTGACACATATCCATTTCTTGCCTCTTTGAACAAGTTTGTATTCTGCCACTCTACTCTTCCTTCTTGAAGGATACTTCTGGTTCATGATTACATTTCATCCTCTGATCTTCTACCTACGTCACTTCAATGTATTTTTTAACCAAAACATTAAATGAAGACATGGAGATGAGGGATCTTGTCTTTCTTTGAGACATACAGAGAAAATGAACAAGGTTTTCAGAGCAGGATTTTTTTTTTGAGGAGTGGGAAGGTTCCATCAGAGAACAGTCATTTATGTAGTGTTTAATTTGTGTGAAGGATGGCAGCTTTTCCGGAAAATGTAGCTGATGTTTGAAAAATGTTCTAGTTTCATGTTCACTAGACCATGACATTTCAAATGCAATAGCCATGTGTTTATTTAATAGAACTGTATTGACTTCACTATACTTTTTGTCTAACAATTTGGCATACACATGGAATTCATATCACTCAGATACCTAAAAGTTATACCAGTTATGGTGAAACTTTTGTGCCAGGAGCTTTTGACATGCCAAACCCAAAATAATTCAGTGCACTTCAAGTTAGCAATGAATGCAAAAGCAGTGTCTTTGGTAACTCTGGTGTTGGTGATTGCTGACATGTCACCCAAAATGTTGTGGTGTGTGTCATCTTTGACAAGTGTGTCATAGGTTCGCCATCACTGAGTTATACGTTTTAGATGCACCCCCTGTGGTTGTCTTTAAGCTAATCATGTTCCAGCTGCTTGCAGAGTAACTGCTCTCACCCGAACACCCTTATGTGTATTTGAGCTTGAGCAAACTTGGGCACACATTTATTTTTCTATATTTACCTTCTCTGAGTCAGTAGTATATATAGAAATATGTGGTGTGGGGACAGAGCACCCAATCAAAAGTAGAAGTGATTGGCAGCAAATTACAGAGACTTAAGCAAATGCTGCCTACTCTGTATTTCATTGAATTGATCTTGGGTGTTTCTGCATTAATTTCTAAAGCTTTACTTTAACTTCTTTGTATATCAAGACTCTCAAACAGTTGGCTGGACACTTACAGTGAGATGATTTAAGAGTCAAAGATTATTTTTGATTTATAGTGCAGTCTGTTAAGCCTGTGACATTACTGCCATTAAATGAATGGCTTGGACATCCTCTGTTCTTTTCTCCGTCTTTATAAGGATTTCAGCACTGTTAAACGTCTTGGATATTAAATTCAGGTGCAGTGTTATTTTATTTTTAAATGTTTCACTGACACTAAGTCTGCTTTATAAAACAGAGTAACCATTTTGACTGTACAAGTGCAGCACCCATAGGGTTAAATACTTTGAAGTTTTCTATGGAAACAAACTTGTATTTTTACTACAATCCATCTGTATTTTGTTAAAGGCTATGTTATGATAATGGAGCGTTTCTTGATTTTTGACTTACTTATTGCAGAGAAGCCCACATTTTATGATGTAGGTTTCATGGAGTTTGGTAGAATAGGCAGCTGAATTAAAGAGCATAGCAGAGGTGAAAGGTAGCTTGGTGAAAGCACACTGTTCACAAGTGAAAGCAGAACATGTGCATTTACACTTACTATGTCAGTAATATGAGCTGTTTTATTTTTGTCATGTCAGGGGAAGAGAAATGAACTTCTCTGTGACTGACTTGAAGATGTTGCACAGGTATGTTCCTTTATACGGTTACTAACTTTCTTTTCTTTTTAAGGACCATCCTGCATTGGATTGCTGTTTCCTGTGGGGGTAAAAAGTAAAACATGAAAAAAGCTGAATGTTCTGATATTTTAGAAGCAATAATATTTCTAAATTTTCTCTAAATTCTGTAGAAAACTGTGATACCATGTGTCTCAATCACCATAACATGAGATAAAGCAATATATAAACTATAACAGAAACTATTTAGTTAATAAAGTAGAAATAGCTATTTTGCATTGGTTGAAATTGTGCTTTGTCCTGCAAGAGCTCATGTCGAGTAAGAAATTTTCCCTGTTGGGAGAGGTACACTGCAAAGCATACATGCAGACAAGGTGAATGAGTGAAGAGGCATTAGCTATGATGTACCTTCAATAAAAATATTCACTGAGTTGCTGTGATGAAGGTCATAAGACATACCAGTAATGTACTGCTACCATATAACCACTTTAGGTTAACATGACCCTAAGTGAAATCCCTATAGTCTAAGAAAGATGATTTTATATGTGTGTCTACACACATGCATGTGTGTGTGTGTGTGTGTGTGTGTGTGTGTGTGTGTGTGTGTGTGTGTGTGTGTGTGTGTGTGTGTATATATATATATATATATATATATATATATATATTTCTATATATACCAAGATGCTAGCCTCCAAAAAAAGGAATCCAATCTGGTGGTCCCCTACCATAAACAAACTCTACAACAAAAGAAAGAAACTGTTGCAAAAAAGAGTAAAATCCCATGACTGGAAGAACTCCCTGGCAGCCTCAGTAAGAAGCTGAGATCCTTCATAAAATCCTCCAAAGATAGTTATGAAAACAAAATTGCCACTGATTCTAAAGACAACCACAAAGCATTCTATAGCTATGTCAAGAATCTCAGTGGCAACACACAGATCTGCTCTGAGTTACAGCACAATGGCACTAAATATACAGAACCAACTGATATTGCCAACATCCTGGCAGATAGGTTCAGTGGTAACTTTACCCCCCCCCCTCACCCCCTAAAGGGCCCATCTCTATACTGGAAGAATGCAAAGTTCCTGTAATCATGGCTGCACAGGTAAAAACCACACTTTCCAAAGCCAAGAACACACCATTCATGGGACCTGACAACATCCCAGGCTGCGTTCTACATGAACTACAAAATGAACTGGCACCCCACCTAAGCACCATGTTCAATCATAGCCTCACCTCAGGCTTTGTGCCCACTGAATGGTGCACAGCAATGGTTATCCCACTCCACAGAGGGGGAGCCACCACGGACCCAGGAACTACCGCCCCATTATCCTAATGAGCCTGGTCTGCAAGCCCATGGAATGTATCATCATGAAACTTATAAACAAAGACGTTGGTAACCTCCAAACACTGGACCCCACCCAGTTCGGGTTTGTAAAAAGCAGATTATGTCTCCTAAACCTGATTGACTTCTTTGAAGCAGTCACCAAAGCCGTAGACAAGGGTAAGGTGGTTCACACAGCCTATCTAGATCTCGCCAAGGCTTTTGACACCATCCCCCACTCTAGAATTATAGATAAACTCACTAAACTAGGTATAAATCCCTATGTCACAAGATGGGTTGCCAACTGGCTCAATGACAGAACTCACACTGTGAAAGTAGCAGACTCCAAATCCGACTTCAGACCAGTGACAAGTGGAGTACGACAGGGTTCAGTCCTGAGTCCACTCCTGCTTGGTATCTACTTTTCTGAAGTACAGGCTAACACAGAAGGTCTTTGGCTAAAGAAGTTTGCAGATGATTGCAAACTAGGAGCCATAACTGAAATTCCTAATGATGTGGACATCCTACAAAAGGGCCTCACTGAGACAGATGCCTGGTGTCAAAGCCATGGCCTCAATCTCAATGCCAAAAAGTGCATTGTCATCCCCTTTGGTAAAAACTCTGTACCCATGAGCTACCACATAGGTGGTAGTCTACTTAACACTGAAAGTGTGATAAGAGACCTTGGGACACAGGTGGGCAGTAGTCTCTCCTTTGATAATCACATCACCACAGTAGTCAGGAAATCCTTCTATGTGGCACACCTCATCACAAAAGGTTTCTCATCCAGGAAAAAAGAGGTCATTGTTCCCCTCTACTCGTCACTCATTAGACCTATTATAGAGCACAACGCCCCTTTTGTTATGTACCTCACAAGACATCTACAACAACTGGAAAGGCCACAGAAATACCTCACAAAGAGGATTACTGGCTTCAAACAGATGCCCTATACAGACCGTCTCAAAAAACTCCAGCTTTACTCCGTCACATATCGCCTACTCAGAGGCGATCTCTGCCTAACATGCAAAGCTATGTCAAACCCAGAGCTGTTGGACATGGTCCACTTAAAGAAATCCCAATCCCTCTGAGCTACATGCTCTAGGGACCTAAACCTTGTCACCACAATGAACAGAACATGCTGGAGGGATAGATTCCTGTCCCAGAGACTTCCCATACTCTGGAACAAACTACCTATCTATAGGAAACAAAGCTCCTCATTAGCACTCTTCAAGAAAAATCTTGATGATTGGATGGGAAATAAGAAATTCACCCTGGGGAAATTCACCTCTGTGGCTCTACTCGACAGGGGCACAGGAAAATAATTTTCTTCATTGGCAAAAGCCAGGGTACCTTTTTGGCTAGGCTTGTATAGAACCTAGGGCCAAAAGCTTAGTACCTACCTATGAACACACACACACACACACACACACACACACACACACACACACACACACACACACACACACACACATACACACACACATATGCACACACATATATATATATATATATATATATATATATATATATATAGATAGATATATGAATAATTTCACATTAAAGAGCACTATTACTAATGCAGATGTTGCTGCTGACAAAAAACTTTGCATTTCAGTGATTCACTTACAAATACAGTGATTTCTGCCCCTAAAGAATAAATTGCCAAGGTTATAGTACAACATTTATGTGAGCCATGCAGTAAGGAATGGTTGGCAAACAGCAACAACAGGCTCAGAGTTACTAGGCATACAGTCCTGGAAACCATTAAAGACCCTAACCTAAATTCCAGTTGCTCCAAAGCACTGTCTGGTTAAGTGACTTGCTCAATGTCACATGGTAGGTAAATGAAGGTGGAAAGATTCCAACCCTGCACCCTTGCCATAGGAAGCAACTATGACCTATCTGCCAGAGTAACAGCTTTTAAATAAATTCCAAAATCCTTTTGATCTTGTACAGAAGACTGTATCACAGTAATGTGCAACAATAACTAAGTAATGGATGCTAAAGTTCAGATTGTTCTGATCATCTCTCCAAATAATGCAGACTATATGACCTACAAAGGTCAACCCCTTTGCTGTTGCCAGAGGCTGTAAAGAATATACTGTAAAAATATATTACTAAAATGCAACATGTTAATAGACTGTAGCCATGCCTATTAACAATTGAATTAATTCTTTAGTGCAATGAATATAGCAAAACAATTAAAGATAATACAAGTCATACAAAAATCAGAAGTATTATTGCATAGAGCATACTATTTTTTTGAGGGGGGGGTTACATATTTGCAGGATACCTGCATCTCATTTTTGACCTCCCTATGCCTTCTCTGTCATCAAGAATATCTGTCCCATCTTGAAATATAATGTTTGTCATGTTAATATATTTTGATTACTTTTATATGAATGTAAATTTGCCTATGTCAGTATGTCAGTGATAATTTAATAAAGGTGTTTGAAAAAAAAATATTTATCCCATCTGACATCACTCAGTGCAGGTCTGATCTACTTTAAGAATGGTTAATAATTCTGTATTGCTGTTGCAAACACCTCCAAATTCAACAGAGCTGGATTGTGGACAAATAGGGCCCTGTAATAAGGATAATAAATCAGGACCCTAACACACATACCAATATCTCATTACTTGGCTGTTTCTCCCCAATTACCTTAAACACTGTTCAGATCTGTTAATGTACATGCCATTTTCTTCTTTATGTTTACAGTTATTACAGAGCTTTTGATTTCATTTAAAACTTTTATTTCAAACTTTACTGAAAAACACTTAACTGTTTTCTAAACAAAACCAATCACTCTCACATTTAAAAAAGACTTAGCATGAGAAACAGTCAACTTCTCTTCCCTTGAAACTCACATTTAATGAAAATGCATCTGGCAACCCATTCATTTACAAGAGACGTTCTGGGATTCATAAACAAATAGCATATAGTGAAGAACCGATTTGTGTCTATGTGAAGGGTGCAGGAATTCAAAAGACAAATGTGTAACACATTTGCTGACATCCTGGGACAGACAACTGGATACAAGTGACCCTTTTTGGAAGCAGCCCAGGAGTCCTGTCTGGTAAAGTAACTTGTCAGTATCACATAGAAAACAAACAAAGACTAAGGAAATCGAACCAGGTACTGCAGGAAACAGCTCTTTGACAGCTCATAACCTTACTCATCTGCACTGCTAGACAAACTGTTGTAGCCCAAGCTACAAAACTATGTAACTCCATGACTGACGTTGACAGACTCTAATCCCACTACAAAAAAAAACAAAACAAAAAAAAAAACAAAACAAATAAATAAACAAATTAAACAAATAACAAAAGAAAGCTAAAGGATGCCTGGTATCCCATAGCTAAGGTTCAGGGTATGAGTCTGAACAAGTCAACTAACTAGACAGTGCCCCCTAACAGTGACATTACACGTGCACACACACACACACACACACACACACACACACACACACACACACACACACACACACACACATCTCCCTAGTGCAATTACTTTGTGGCTGGCAGATTAACTATTTAAAGCCACAATAACAAAGAACAGCCCTGCATTCCTGATCTATGAATGCTGCAGTAAATTCAAATCCCCTGGTTATCCCTGATCTATGAGTGCTACAGTAAACTCAAATCACTTGTGCATGCTGTACACTAAACATGTGTGGTGCGTACACTCAAATCTCACACACTGACATTGTCTACTCCTAGACACTGGTGCATGTATGTTCTCGATGAAGCATCATTTCTCTCTGGACTATAATCTTAAAGGAGCATTTTCTTTCAATTATTTCTCTCTGTGCTATAATTTAAATTAAGCATTTTCTTTCAGTTTGTTTAAAGCCAGACAGAGCATTTTTCTTATTTTTAAGCCAGGCTGGTCCCCCCCAGCCAGCAGTGGGTCCTAGGCATCTGCATCTTGTGCTGGATCCAGCTCTGGTCTTAACTAGATAGAACCTTTCACTATGACTTCACTTGTGATTCACTATGAAAACTGTTTTCTGCATTTTGTTTCATCTCAGTTGCTGTGGAGTGGTCATAGCATTTTCCTGTATGATAAATCCCATCTGCAACTAGCCTTTGCCTTCTCATAAGCTTTGCATCTGCCTCTTAAGGAGCATACAATGTGACTGCTCCCTCCAGAAGGGTTACTCTTAAGCAGGATAAATACAACAGTTTACATTTAAAATCTGTTCTCCTGTACATTTTCACTACATTATGAAAATCTGCTCTTTTTTACCTTGTTTTAGCTGAGTCATCACAACCACACTATACTCTTGTTTCTAACACTTTTATTATTTTTAAGGAACCCACAACTTTGACAAAATCCTTTCATTAAATCTATGTGTGGCAGTGAGCCAGAAGGGGTCCAAAAATGTTTCCAGAAGTGACTGTATGATGAACACCCTACAGACTCTCTCATTTCCTGTTTAACCTTTCAGCAGATCAATCCATTCCACCATCATATGTTTTATGAACTCCACACAATTTATACCCTCAGCCTTTTCAGGAACACCAGTGAAATGTAACTCTTTAGCCTCTAAAGATTCCAGGCTTACATCTGAGGTGATTATTATGTGTTTCACTCCTATATATGCCCTGTATTTCCCCTTCAAATCTACTAGCTGGTCAGAATGGTAACTCAGGGCTATTTCACCTTTTTCCATCCTTTTACTTGACCTTTTTGTATAGTTCAATAAATTAGTATTAGTCTTGTGCACTTCTGACATTATTGACTTGAATTTCTCTTCTTCATTGCTGACTATAATTTTTTTCAGTCAGCAAATTCTCAGTTTTTGTTTCAAGACAGTCCTCCTTTGCCCTAGATTAAGCCTGACCTCATGGCATCTCCAAACTCCTAGAATCACCTTTTTCATTTTTTGTTTTTTTTCCCCTCAGATAAGCAATATTAATAAATCAGAAGACCAATAAAACCTGAGAAATTAATCTCAATCTCAAGTTAAATGCAAAAAAAGCGCAGTGTGGTAGCATTTGGCAAAAAAGCTGCTCCCACCTCATATGTTTTAAGTGGTACTCCTCATCAGACAAATACAGTCATGAGACGTAGGTACTTATGTGGACAACTATCTCTCATTCAGTTATGTTTTCACCATAGTCAGAAAATCCTTCTATCTGGCCAAGCAATTATTTTCAGGGGCCAAAGAAGCCATCCTACCCTGTATTCTTCTCTTATCATAACTATCATAAAACACAGTGCCCGTTTTGGGATATACAAGTGCAAGCAATATCACATAGATGGAAAGGTCCCAAAGATTTCTAACCAAGAAAATGAAAGGTCTTAAGTCCTTCAACTATCAAGAAAGATTAGCACAACACTCCTTATATTCACTCAGTAGCCTAATGGATTACCTGATGTGACCGGTGTCTAGCTTTGTGAGCCATGAAAGAACAAGCCCTACTTTTTCACAAACCAGTGCCTCTACAAAACTGTAGTAGGAATCTAATGTTACATCAAAACATAAACAAGACTTGCTGGAGGGGTAAGTTCCTAACTCAGTGTATCCCTATCCTGTGGAAAACGTTGCCACTACAGATTAAACAAAGTACTACTTTGGATACTTTTAAGGTTAGTCTTAATGACTGGATAGGTAGATACAAATTTATACCAAGTTTATTATGAAATGCCTTGCTCAGTTTGGAAGGCAACAGCATTAAGTGCTTGACAAGTGTGGCAAGAATTGTTTAAGTTTATCTACTTAAAGGTAGACATTTTATGGTCCTTGTAAACATTTACCTGGTATTACTGCTAAGTTTTAATGTTTCTTATTGACGGTTTCAGACTTATATCTTTTTTAGTATTAGAAGACAAAGGAGCTCTACTCAAGCACAAATCACATATTACCTGCATTGAAAGAAAGTCCCTGATAAATCTATTTTATACTCTTGCAAGTATGCTGTACTCAAGGCATCATCTGTATATATTAGCCTACCTGATTTACACTGATCCCGAAGATTACAGCAATATGCCAATATGCTTTGAGATCTTGCTGGAGCTATGTGAAGAGATTTCTTGAATATACTTTGAAGCAGCTTATGGTTTGATTACACAGTGACTCTTTTACCACAGATGCAGTAATGAAATTTTTGAAAATCAAATAAACATGGCTAACATCTCTTTTATTTCTGAATTTAACATGTCTGAGCATCAGGAAAATATTTTATATCAGTCCACTTTATCTGACCCATTGGCTTCACTACCTTCACCCAAATGGCCCATTCATTCCTCCTTTCAAGGAGCTCAGACTGGCACCCTAGGCTGAATTCACCAACCTCACCACACCACAAAACATAATGGGACCCCAGACAGGGTGAGAGTCCTATAACCAATTCATTCTCTGTCACTTCAGATCACTGTAGCCCTCCATTTGGGTTGGAAGTTAGGTTCAGCCCGTCCAAGGATAAAATCTTTATGACTCATTCCTTTCTTGAGCTTAAGCTCACTAGCCCCATCCATCATTAAAATCAAGTGGTAGGGTCTTACCAGTCAATTGGTTAGGCAGACCATCCCAACACCTGGAGCCCAGTCCCTCTGGCAGTTCCCTAGCAATCCACTACTACTGCAAGCTTTTGGAAAGCATGTGCGCAGTGAAACATGAGTTGATTTCATGACTGAGTGTGGCATACTGTCTGGCTGCATGTGCTCAATAGGCCCTTGTTCTGTGTGGGCAACACCAGGTGCTGCCTCTGTTTGTCACCTAAGTGATGTGCCAAAGCTGCCTCCCTCCTATCATAATGGGTGAACTAACATTGTCTGCTCCCTCTCATCCTCTTGGATCATCACTTCAGTTGCCAGTGTTGCTAGTAATCTGGGTCACACACAGGGCTTCATCTTTCTCTACTGTGGTGGCAGGCTCATCCTTCAAAGCATTTGATAACAAAAACTATGACTAGTAAACATTTTTCTCTCTGAATGTAGCATATCTGAGCATTAGTCAAAGCTCTTGACATGTGACAGATTGGTCTGCCATGTTATAGAAGTACTGAGTCATATCCTTGTTAGCTAGTATCACTTTGAATAATAAATTGTGACACATCATAGAATTTCAATGCTGGTGTCACAGTGACTAGTCTTTTAATCATCTCAGAGTTTTCATTTTGCTCCATTTACCAAAAACAAGCAATAGCATACTTTAGTAGCTTCATGAACAGCACTGTTATATCTAAAATGTGTGAAATTAATTATCAAGGGAGCACTTAAACGGTGATTTATTATGTGGTTTCCACATTTTTACAATTGCTCTGACTTGATTGGAATTTAGTTTGAGACCTCCAGAAGATAAAACGTGCTCATGTATTTGAGAACTGGTGCAGAGATTTGGCACACACATTTCATACTTGGTTTTGTTCACTTTCAAGCCTCTTTCACTCAATATGTATAACAGTTTAATAAGATGAAAGACCCCCTTTAATAATTTCAGCTCCTGCTCTTTGAAAGACTTCTACATAGGTAGGACCCAAGCATGTGAAGAACTAGTGACCAAAGGCATCACACACTGACCCCACAGATATAACAAACCTGCTAGCAGATAGGTTTGGCAAAATTTCACTCTCTTATCCCTTTCTAACTTATCACAAACCTTCCCCCAAACTCCTCCCCACCCTACATATCTGAAGAGCAGTTCCTCAATGCCTTGTCCAAGGCAAAAAACACAGCCTCTGTGGGACCAGATGACATCCTAGGCTGTCTTCTAAACTGACTAAAACATGAACTAGCATCCACATCAACCGGCAGACCTGTTGTCAGTGGGGTGCCACAGGGGTCAGTGTTGGGCCACCTACTGTTTGGTATATACTTCTCAGAAGTTCAGGTCAAAACTAAGGGGTTGTGGCTGACCAAGTCTGCAGACAACTGCAAACTAGGTGCGATCATTGAATCCCCAAATAATGTCAGTATTCTCCAGAAGGGTCTCACGCAGACTAATGGTGAGTGTATTAGTCACTTTCTCAAACTAAATGCAAAGAAATGCATCATCATTCCCTTTGGCATAAACAATGTCCCTTCACACTACCAAATCAACAACAATACCCTAAGTACCCACAAAGTGGTAAGGGACCTAGGATCACAAGTTGACTGCAAACGTAACTTCGACCACCATGTGTTTACTCTAGTAAGGAAGGCTTTCTATGTAGCACACTTGATTAGTAAAGGCATCACCTCAAGAGCAAAACAGGTTATGACCCCTCTATACTCGGCACTAATCTGGACCATAATTGAGTATAATGCCCCATTTGGCATGTACTGTACAAAGCACATCCAGCAACTGGAGAGACATCAAAGGTTTTTAACAAAGAAGATCAAGGAGCTCCAGCATGTGCCTTACACAGACCGACTAAAGTCCCTGTCACTGTACTCCATGTTATATAGACTTCTTAGGGGAGACTTATGCCTGTGCCTATAGAACAATCCATGATCCAAACCTAATGAACTTGCTGCATGTCAGTAAATCAAAGAGGACTAGGGCTACCCATTCCAGGGACCTAAATGTGGCCTACAACTTAAATAGGACATGCTGGAGGGACAGATTTATCTCCCAGTGACTGCCATGTCTTTGGAGCAGGCTACCAATTCATGTAAAATAGAGCACCTCTATGACATGTTAAAGAGGAACCTGGATGAGTGGATGGGGCACCATAAATTCTTACCAGGATAGCACCCTCAACCATCCTGGACATGGACAGTCATCACTAAATGCAATCTTGGGTACTGAGTAGCATTTTCATGGTATTACATTGGGATGAAATGGCTAGGCTTAAAATTACCTCCGGGTTGGTAGCCTAGTAATCTCTTATGATCCTATAATCCTATGGTACTGACTGCTATTTATATCTCAGCAGTACTGCTTTGGGGGCATCTTTGCCTCCATATATGCAGACATTTTCATGGCTTTTCTGGAGGAAATTATGATCTATGATGTAAAACAGAAGTCTTATTTAAACTCCATGCATATGTGGAGAAGATTTCTTGATGACTGTTGGATGATTTGGAACTCTTGACAGAGTGGAATTGGATGAGTTCATACAATATTTAAATTAGAACAAATGGCACATACAATTTAGTATGGAAGTTCATTAGAATAAGATTTTCTCTTTGGATGTTGAAATTTAGAAAAATGTTGATGGTACATTTAGAACAAAGGTTCATTGTAAACCTTTCGTCAGAATTATTTTTTATCTGTCAACAGTTGCCACCCAATCACATAGTTAAAATATTCTTAAATCACAATTTATAAGGGGTTGTTCAATATGTTCTGATAAAAAGGAGTATGATATTTTGCTAAAGATCTCAGACAGATTTTTATTTAGAGGATACCTTTATAAAGATATTACACATATCCAACAACAAGTGGAAAATACGAACAGAGACAATTTGCTTAGGTACAAAGACAGGGGCAACAATGAATATCAAAGTAGATGGAAATGGGTAGTGGTAATTACATATGGTAGTAACACACAGACGTTTCTGGAGATTGTACTTAAAACACTGGTATATTTTAAAGTCACGTGAATTTGTATGTGATGTAATGCCAGACAAATGTGATTTCACATACAGGCAGGCCAAGACTATAGGACAACATTTAGGTACACATAAAAAATTTGGAGTATGGATTGACAAGTAATTAACTATTGAAGATGTTCAGGTAGTGGGATGTAGACATTGTGTTTGCTGTTCTTTTTGTTGGTCAGTTATTAATAGTAAAGAGTTTTTAACCATCAATTTGCCCATGTATATAGCATCATTAGATAGATTACATGGGTCTATATTAGAACATCGAAAGTTTAATGGTTCGAATCACTAAAGGTCGACCTTTAATGATCGAACCATTAAAATTTCAAATGTTCAGAAAAAATAAATTAAAACAAAAAAAAGAAAATCTAAAGGGTGTAGGCAGGGGGGCAAGTCCCCCTGCACCCCCACCCCCACCCCCACCCCCACCCCCCACTACTTAAATATATCAACTCCAAGACTGCACTACATTGAAGTAAATGGAAATCTCCCCTTACAGAGATTTCCGTTTACCCATTCAACGTTCTGCACTTTCGCTATTCTCGTGTCGACAATGTCGGATTCAACATTGTCGGCTTTCAAGAATATAATAAGTAACCACATTACATGTAGAACTATTGGTATTATTTCTTAGCATCATATACTTGTCAGGCTTTTTATGTAGGTAAAACCACTAGGATGTTTCAATATCATATGTCTGAACATTTCAATGACATGCATTGTGGTAAGGAAAATAATGCCCTATATTAAGATTCTTTGTTGCATAAATATACCAACTTTAAATTTTTGGGTATTGTTGGGGTATGTATATACTAAACGTATGGATTGTAAAAACATCCTCACTGAAAAGAATGTATGTAGATAGTCAGTTTTGGTACTTTATTTGGGTCTATGTCAATTATTCGAACGCTTAAAATGTCGAACGTTATATGGTCGAGACCATATGTTCGACATTTCAAGTGTTCGAAGGTTGACTTTTAACGGCGCCATACGGTGCAGAATGGGAGAATTTCCCTTTTCTACACTGAAGTGCGGTCTCGGAGTTGGTATATTTAAGTAGGGGGGTGTGGGGGTGCGGGGGGGGGGGCTTGCCCCCTGTTCACACTGTTAGTGTATGTTTTTTTTTTTTTTATTAGATATTCAAACTTCCAAATATTGACTATATGGTATTCGACATTTTGGAAGATCGAATATTTCACATAGACCCCTTTATTTAACTTGTTTTTAAATGAGTATTGCTAAATAATTTTAATTTTAATCCTCTATTTTTTTAAGATGATTATTGTTTGGCACCCATGATGTTATTTAAATGTTGTTTGTGACTCTTCTCATTTATCCATATTTTACTGAGGAATATACTGCTGTATTAAAACTGGTGTAAAGTAGTTTATTCTGCTGCATTTCTGGGATGAAATCAATTGGAATTTATCTGTTCATTCAGTATATTACATTTTTTGTGGTGCTAACTTTTCTGATATTTTATTACTACTTGCCCCCATGCATAACAAAAATAATACATCACTAATATGTCTTCCTATGCAGTAAAAGCCATTGAAATCAATGGAATAGTGTTGTACATAAAAAGCTATATAGAATAGAAGTGGATAAATTGAAATGTGAGGTTCTGGGGGTGTAATAAATTAAATATTTGGTTCTGTGCGGTAAGGGAACTTACCACTCATCATAAAACTTTTTCCCAAGATCACAAGCATGAACGATTTTATTTATTACACCCTTTACTACCTTATACATACATATCTACCTATATATCTATATAATTTATATATGTTTACCTATATAGTCTATATCTGTCTACCTATATAGGTTCATAGGTGACTCCTAAGCTAATGACACAAGACCCTTTACAAGCCTAGCCAATAATACCCTGGATATGACAATATTATATCTTATTTCCACAAATATGGGATGGGGTAGAGTTAGGGTAGTGAGTCTTTAGGTTTTGGAACCCTGCGTCATTTTACGGACTGCCTGTGTCCATAAGGGATGTGGATAGTACTCCGGGAGTGAATTTACAGTTCCCTATCCATTCATCCAAATTCCTTTTGAAGAGAGTGAGGGACAGGATTTGTTTTATGAAGATGGGAAATGCATTCCATAGACAAGATAGCCTTTGGGATACAAATCTCTCTCTCCAGCAAGTTCTGTTAGAGTCACAAATAAGGTTCAGGTCCATGGAATGCATAACCCTTGTATACTTGTTCTTGCAAATATGTAACATATTCATCAGAGATGGATCAGAGAATGCCTTGTAGGTCAGTCATAAGTCACTTCTCAATAAACTATATGAAAAGGAGTGACAGGACAGGGCCTTTAGTTGGTTTGCATAAGACATGTGTCTTACGCTTTCTATTTTTTTTTTTTTTTTAGTGAGATCTGGGGCTGCTCGAATTGGTGTAAGTGCCTGGTTAGGTACTTGCGGAAGGGACTGGGAGCAGAGTCCTCGATTATGTGTCTGATGAGGGCTGAGTACAATGGCACTCTGACTTCTTTTGAACTCTATGCCATGCCTTTACTTATAAGCTGAGCCACACAGAAGGATTTCCTCAATACCATATCTATCTGGTGCTCAAAGTTTAGGTTACTATCTATCTGTGTTCTTAGGTCCCTCACCACTGGGTCTACTTTTAGGGATGTGCTATCTATATTATAATTTGCAGGAATATCTGATTTACCAAAGGGTATGATTATGCATTTTTTAGCATTTAGTCTCAGACCATGGTTTTGGCACTAGTTGTTTGTCATTTTTAGGCTTGTTTGTAGGATGTCAACATCATTTGGGGATTCAATGATTGCTCCCAGCTTACAGTCATCAGTGAACTTGGTGAGGCAGAGGCCCCCAACGTTGGCCTTCACTTCAGAGAAGTATGCACCAAACAGGAGGGGTCCCAGCACTGAGCCCTGTAGGGCACCACTAGTAACAGGCTGCTTATAGGAAGTGGATTCACCTATCCAGACAACATGTGTCCTCTCAATGAGCCACTTTACTGTCCATCTGAGGATGTAGGGGTTTATGCCTAACTCAGTAAGTTTATCTACAACCCCCAAATGGGGAATTGTGTCAAATGTTTTGGTCAGGTTTAGATAAGCAGTGTGTACCATTTTATCCTCATCCATGGCCCTGGTGACTTTCTTGAAGAAGTCTACCAGACTGAGCAGGGAAGACCTCCCTTTGACTAAGACAAATTATGTCTGGTCCAGTATCTGGAGATTTCCTATGTAATTATTGATCAGATCCATGATCATTCTCTCCATGGCCTTGCAGATAAGGCTAGTCAAGCTTATGGATCTGTAGTTCCCTGGGTCAGTTGATGGCCCCCCCTAGTGCAGAGGGACAACTGTTATAGTCCTCCATTCCTCTGGGACAAAGCCCATCTGGAGGATGTAGTTAAACAGGGTGTCTAGCGACCCTGATAGATTCTATTTTAAGCTATTTAAGAAGCATCCTGGAATGTTGTCGGGGCCCATGGAGGCTGTGTTTTTGGCTTAACAAGAGCAGCAAAACTTGTTCCCTCATAATGACTGACAGGGGGATGGTTGCGGGTATTTCTTTGGCTGTGGTAGGAGGTGATGGGGGGAGATGTTTGAACTGCAACTTGTTGGTCAGCAGGTTTGCTGTAGTTACAGTATAGGTGTAAGTGCTGCCATTCATTATTAACTCGGCACACTGATGAGTGTTTCCCCTGAGGTTACCAACATAATTAAAAAAGCCTTATGGTTATCTTTCATGTGGGAGGCTATCTTTGCCTAGTAGTTTACTTTGGCAGATTTGACCATCTTTCTAATTTGTTTATGTAGACTGCTGAGTGTCTTTCTGCACTGTTTTGGCTGTTCCTTTCTGGTGTTGGAGAGGATTTTTTTTCATTTTATTTATGCTACAGGTCTACCAGGGTGGTTTATTTTTGCCAGTAATCATAGGTTTGACTTGGACAGGTACTGCCCTGTCTGTGCAGGTATGAATGTGTTTGTATAGTGTTTTTGTGTACAGCTCAGAGAAGGCCACAGTGTTATCCAGATGTGGAAGGGCTTGGATGTTTAATAAGCTGTCACTTAGTTTGAAGCAATTGGCCTTAGCAAAGTTCCTATCAGGCTTGGAGTTTGATGGGGGTTCTAAGTTAGTTTTAATAATAAAGGAGATAATTTTGAGGTCAGATCTTACCATGGAGGAGTTAAAGCATGGGAGGAAGCAGCATCCCCCCATGTTCATGAGTACTAGGTCTGGGATATTTATACCTCTAGTTGGGGAGCTAACTAGTTGCTACAGGGTGTTTGCATTGATGAAGTCCAAAAACCTCTGAGCAAGTGAATTATGGGTCATATAAGTCTCACAGGTTATGGAGGGGTAGTTGAAATCACCCATAAGTATAGTGTTAGGCTGATTGTTAACAGATTCTAGTAGGTTTAGGTTGGAGGTGTAGTTTTCCAGACTCACGATAGGAGGTCTGTAACTAGCAAGGATATGATAGAGGGTCACGCCTATGATTAGTTGGGCATGAAGCAGCTCAAGTGAGTCATGTTGCTGGACCAGTCTTGCAGTGTACTTATCCTTTATTAACACTGGAACACTTCCTCCCTTTGTTTATCCTGAGCTGAGGGGGATTGAAATGTATGAAAGGCATTGTAGCCTTTGATAGCCGGGGTGCTTTCTATGGTTCCGACCCATGTTTCTGTGACTGCACATATGTCTGTGTTCTCCAGGGTGAGAAGTGCTTCCAGGGAATGCATTTTTTATTTAAACCCCTAACACTCAGCAGCAGTACCTTTAGGTAGTCATGAGTGATTTTTGTTATGTTGTAGGGTTTAACAACTTTGCACAGCCTAAAAAGGCAATATGGAGATAGATAAAGGTTTTGCCAGTATCTGGAGGCCAAGTGGTGACATGTCTCCCCAGGCTGACAGACTTTGGATACCCTTATTGTGACACCAGAAACTAAGACAGTTGTTGAAGTCCACCATTTTTGCTGGTACTGTAGCATCGTCATTGGTGAAGGTAGTTTGCTACATGGACTATAACTGTGCCATACTGGTATTTCTGGTTTAAAGACCTAAGTGCATGAGAGATTTGGCAGATCCTGGCTCCAGACAGACAGCTCACTGAGATATTCTCCTTGTTTAGCCTGGTAAGGGTGACACCAGTATGTCCTGCAATGGAATCCCCAATAACTAGAATTTTTTGCTGTGTGGTGTGTTACTGTATGGGCTTGGAAGCTGGGCTACTATGACTTCCAGAATTGTGTTGGGTGAGGTGTGTTTCTTTTGAGTGTGTGTGGGCCCACTGAGAGATGCTTTTATCAGGTCTTGGAGGTTTGGATAGATTACACATGAATACCTGCACATATGTGGCTCTTTGTGTTAGTTCCTTACTGTTGGTAGTGAGTGTTTTGGGTGTAATGCTAACAACCTGATTTGCATTTTTCATGTGTGTATGTGAGAGCCTTGCCTCCAATGACATTGTGTATCTACATTTATTTATTTATTTATTATTTATTTATTTACATTTGTTTACTGGGAAATTCCGACTGGACACAGGTCCTTTTTCAATGGAGGCTAGGAATAAAGGTAGGATGTATATACAGATAGTACTAAGCTCAAATCGATACTGTTCTAAACTCATATACCTAAGTCTTATACACAAATATTGCATTAAACTTAAGCAGATATAAAGCAGAAGCTCCACATGAAGGTGGAACAAGCTAGAAGGGCTAATGGGATGGAAGGGGAAGATAGAGGAGTAAGAGATGAGACTGAGTGAGTAGTATACGTGGTAGTGAGAGGAAGCTAAGTGTAAGTCAGTTGGATATGTATTTGGAGTTGAGATGAAGTGAGGTAGTTAAGCATGTTATAACAGATCTGAAAGATTGAGTGAGGAGGGAAGGGGAGGGTAAAGGGTGAGGAGGAAGGAATGCAATTATCAGACGGTGTGAGGCAGGGTGACTAGGGGAGGAGAGAGGAAGGAGAGGTACTTAGGTGTGTTCTGTTGGGGAGATGACAGCATTGTCTTTGGCTAAAATATTAAAATGGGGGATAATTGGGCTATATTTAGTGGGTTGGAAGATAAGGAGTTTAGTCTTGCTTGGGTTGAGTAATAACTGGGTACTAGATAGCCAGTTTTCTACAGATGAAAAGGCTTCCTGTGTGATCTTGTGAAGTTCAGGTATAGTTGGGAATAAGCAGATGATAAGCAGGGTGGAGTCATCTGCATACTGTATAAGAGAAGCATGCTTTGTGGCTGTGAATAGATCATTGGTGAAGAGAGAGAATAGTAGGGGACCAAGGATGGAGCCTTGCGGAACAGCGAGTGTTACAGGAAGTCGAGGAGATAGGTCATTATGTCAGACAACTGATTGTTGGCGGCCAGTTAGATAGCTGTAAAACCAATCAGTAGCTGACTGGGAAAAGGATAGGTTAGTGAGAACAGAGATTAGTAGTTTGTGTGAGACCATGTCAAAAGCCTTTGACAGATCCAGAAATATAGCAGCAGAGACTAGGCCATTATTTTTATGATGAAGAATAGCATTAGAGAAAGAGAGCAAGGCAGTAGTGGTGCTGTGGTATGGCTTGAAGCCATGCTGGGTGCTGGAGAGGAGGTTATTAACTAAAAGGAAGTCTAAGACTTGAGAATGGATGCATTTCTCAAGTATCTTGGAAAGTGGAGAAAGGATGGCTATGGGGCATTAACTGGAAAGTTCAGTGGACGAGCCACCTTTATGGAGGGGAATGATGTGGGATATTTTCCACAGTATCAGTGCATAGCTTTCTGATAAGGACCAATTAATTAAGATAGAGACTGGATAAGCTAGGGCTTCTGCTGATATTTTAGGTATTCAGAGGGGAGATTGTCAGCTGCAAGTTTTGTAGGCTTACGTTTCAATATAAGTTTTTTTATATAGGAAGTAGGTACTGATGAAAAAGAAAAGACTGTGGGCAGAGTATTTGGTTTTGATGGAGGGAGGGTGAGTAGAGGTTTGTGTTGTTTAGTCAAAGATAGAATGCTTTCAGTAAAGTGTTTATTGAATGAGTCAGCAATACTGCTGGTGGAAGGGGGAGTGTTAGGTGGGGGGGGGGTGCCTACTTTACCTGGGTGGAGAATGGAATTTATTGTGGTCAAGAACTGCTTAGGGTTGTGATGGGAGGAGTTTAGGGCAAACTAATAATACTGGGTTTTATCTTCTTTTATTTGCTTTTTGATGTTGTTGCGTGACTCTAGGAATGACTGTCTAGAGGAGAGGGTTTTTTGTTAAGTGCCAGTGCTCCCAGGCCTTATCTCTGATTTTTATTAGTGCCCTGGTGCTTTTTTGTAGCCAAGGGGAGTACTGTGTTTTGACTCTGGCATTTCTTTGTCTTCTTTGCATTACATCTGTCACACATTGTGCTTGTCTGTCTGTTTTAAAATTAAATGGTTGTCAGTGAACATGAGGCAGTTACTTCACTGCCTCAGGATGCCCATATCCATCAGGCCAGAATCAGAGATGGCAGGAAGTGCCTATTCATTATACTAGATCCTTAGTAGATGGGAAGAAGTAGGGGAGAGTCACTTAAAGGTCTAAGTGAGTGTGTTTAGTAGTTTATTATTACATGACCTGCAGTGGTGCTGCCCTATGCACAAACTGGCAGCTCTTCGAGAAGCTATGAACACTGTAGGACTATGGAGATCATTTACTATAGACAATTTTAAACTGGAGAGGTTTCCTTATATACAAGGCATTGGTAACTGCATTTGAAAGAGGCTTTTATACCTGGAGGATGAAAGGCTTTTAAACAGTTAAGCCCTCAGGCCAACAAGATAAACACAATAAGCCTTCCGACAGTAGTTCCCAACTTGTATGGGTTGAATCAGCCCTCTGCTCCCACCAGAGTGCAGAATAAAACCCTCTTAATATAAAATGAACTGGTTTTGGGCTCAATTGCAGTAACAAATGCTTTATAACAAAAGGCAGAACTCCCACAATATCAGGAATACTTGAAAACAAGTTCACAAACTTCTACAAACACAGAAAAACTTTGCAAAACTTAGAAATGTTTTAGCAAACTCAGGAGAACTTTGGCAAACTTAGAACAGCTTTTGCAGTATCAGAGGAGGTTAGGAAATTTCAGCATTCCGTTAAAACAACCTAAGAGGAGTACAGTAACAGATATAATCTCTTTTTGTCTATCTATCTGTCTATCTAGCTATCTGTCTGTAAAAATGACACCCAAACCACTCAATAAAAGTTGCAAGCAAAACTGAGACAAGCTAGAGTCTTCACTATGTAATATCTTAAACTGAATGTTTTAAAGGCCTGTGGGATATTTGCAAATGACCCTTTAAGGACATACCAGTACTTCAACTACATGGCTTTTGAATGTCCATGACATTTTACTTATATCTTTAGGGATATATAGAGGCCAATAAAGCAAAACCCCAGTAACTGTATGTTTCAGTTTTGTTTAAAACCAAGCCTGATGTTCATAAACATTAAGGATCATGCAGAATATCACAAATAACATCCAAACCAAAAAGCATAGGCTTCCACTACAGAAGGTTTAAGGTATTACATAGTGAAGACTCTAGCTTGTCTGGATCTTTCTTGCAATTTATTTATACCGACACACAATTAGACACACACACAAACACACACGCAGACACGCGTGCGCACACACACACACACACACACACACACACACACACACACACACACACACACACACACACACACACACACACACACACACACACACACACACACACACACACACACACACACACACACGCGCACACACACACACACACACACACATATATATATATATATATATATATATATATATATATGTGTGGTTATTTATAAATATAAGAACATACATACATATATATTTATATATGTGTGCATTTGTATATGTAGCATTTGGTCTCTGGTTAAGTTTTGTCTTAAAGTTTTATTGGTGTTGAAAATAATTGCATATTTGCATTTTTCAAGTGGTGAATTAGTTAAACTGTGGATTATTAAATATAAGGCAAGTGGAAGTGGGCAGCAATGCCTAAACTTTTATTTGTAATAAAAGTTTCAGCATTGGCATTCAGAGTGCGTGTGTGTGTGTGTGTGTGTGTGTGTGTGTGTGTGTGTGTGTGTGTGTGTGTGTGTGTGTGTGTGTGTGTGTGTGTGTGTGTGTGTGTGTGCATGCGCGCGCACGCATGTATATTTGCAGATACATACATACATAATAGAAAAGTTTTGCTGCTGACACCACAGGACTGGATTGGTTTAAACATACTGCCACACAATACAATTAAGTTGTTTAATGCTCAAGTTGTTTTTGTAAAACAGTTTATGGAGACAGTATTACATAATAGTTATTTTTATTTTGAAGGTGAATATTTTCAGTAATTGAGAGAGGAACAATGGGTACTGCTTCTGCACCCATTTATGCCAACATGGTTCTTTGGTATTGGGAACCTCACTTTGTTTTGAATTCATAATTTGGAAGTTACTTGAAGTTACCATTGTGCTTCTTCAATGATATTTTTATAATCTGATCGAGTAGCAAGGAAGACTTGAAGCACTTATTTATTTATTTAGTTGATATCTACTATTGAATTTTTACATTTCATGTACATTTACTCTTTTGTTTAAGTTTTTGAGCAATATACCCTGTTGTAACATTTATTCAGTGTGACATGCTGTGCAATCCCCATGCATGGTACACTTATTTTGGTACTTATTGCTGATATAACAATTTTATAATTATATGTTTATATAATACTAATAGAGCAGCCTCATATCAGACAGTCAGTCTTTGCATTTGGTAATCAGTAACTTGCCATTGTTAAGCATGCATATGCAGATATTGCAATCAACTACAGCTAAACCTGGAATATTCAGGAACTATTCTAAGATTAACCTCCTGCTATTAAGTGAGAACCTAGCAAAATTTCAAGCCCCCATAAACCCTGAAAACACTGATGCTTATGCAGAACTGTTCACAGAAACCCTGTACAATAATTTTAATAGCTGCATAGAGGCAGCTGCACCCACCAGGAAGAAGTAACTCAAAAAACAAGCCACCCTGGTGGAATCACAAAATTAATAGGCTGTATAACAGGAGGAAGAAAATTATGGCAAAAATTAGGAAGTACAGCACCCAGCAGGATAAAAGCAAACAATCTCAACAAACAACTCAGAGGACAAATAAAGTCTACCAAAGCCAAAATTGAGGTAAGTTTGGCCTCCCAGACCAAGAACAACCACAACACATTATTTAGCTATGTCTGCAACCTCAAAGGCAATACACAATTGTGTGCAGAGCTCATTGTAAATGGAGCCACCTATACTGAGCCAGAAGATATAGCAAACCTCCTGGCTGATAAATTCAGCTCCAGCTTTATCCCTGTCTCCCCCTCAACCTTCCCTCAGGAAATATCATCAGATATAACTCCCCTTACTATCACTGGGGAATGGGTCCTTAATGCAGTCTCTAAGAAGAACACTGCATCAATAAGCCCAGACAATATCCCAGGAAGCCTTCTAAATAGCATGAAACATGACCTTTCAGGGCTTCTGGAATTACTATTTAACTGTAGCCTCTAAACAGGCTTTGTGCCTCATGAATGGAGAAAGGCAACAGTCATCCCTCTGCACAAAGATGGGCCAAAAGTTGGGCCATCTACAGACCCTGGAAACTACAGCCCCATAAGTCTCACTAGTCTTATATGTAAAGCCATGGAAAGAATGATCATGGAAATGATCAACAGAGATATAGTAAACCTACAGACACTGGACCCAACCCAGATCAACTTGTTTGAGAAGATCACCAAAACAATGGATGAGGGCAAAATCGTTCACACTGCCTACCTTGACCTGGCCAAGGGATTTCACAAAATACCCCAGTCGGGCATTGTTGAAAACTCAAGAGGTTAGGTACAAACCTGTATGTTACCCAGGGGATAGCCAACTGGCTCACAGACAGGACCCAGGAAGTTAGACTTGTTGAGTCCATCTCAACAAAGAGGCCATTCACAAGTGGAGTCCCTCAGGGAGCAATCCTTGGACCTCTCCTTTTTGGCATTTACTTTTCAGAAGTCAAGGCCAATGGCAGTGGTCTCTGGCTGGCAAAATTTGCAGATGATTGCAAATTAGGAGCTGTCATTGAATCTCACACTGACACAAATGTTCTTCAGGAGGGGCTGACACAGACAAACAATTGGTGTTAGAGCCATGGACTAAAACTAAATGCCAAGAAATGCACACTAGTATCCTTTGGGAAGTCATCCACCCCTGGTAACTGTCATATTGACAACACACCCCTTAGTGTTAACCCAGTAGTCAGGGACTTAAGGACACACATAGATAGTAATCTAGCCTTTGACCATCACGTGTCTACAGTGGTGAGGAAATAATGCTATGTTGCACAACTTATAAACAAAGGTATGGCATCTAAGTCCACGGAAGCCATTGTTCCACTGTATTCAGCATTCATTCGACATATCATTGAGTACAATGCCCCCTTTGGTATGTACATAACCAGGCATATCCAGCAACTGGAACATCCACAGAGATTCTTCACTAAAAGAATACAGAGTGTAAATAAAATGTCCTATGCAGACCACCTCAAGGCTGTATCCCTGTATTCTGTCTCCTACAGGATTTTGAAGGGAGATCTATGCCTGGCATACAGGGCATTGTCAGGCCCCACTCTGATGGACCTCCTTCATATCCGCAAAACAAAAAAAACTAGAATTACCCATTCTAAAGACTTAAACCTTGCCTATGATATAAATAGGACTTGCTGGAAAGATAGGTATGTATTACAGAGACTACCCTGTCTATGGAATAGGCTCCCCATCCATGTGAAGCAGAGTTCCTCCCTAACCCAATTCAAGTGCAACTTGGACAATTGGATGGGAAACTGGAAATTCATCCCTGGTTTGGCACTTATGTATCTAATGGACACAGGTAACCTGTAAATGTTTCATCTCCCAGGCCCATGGTTACATTTATCAAGGATATCAGAACTTGTCAGAGATTTGGGATGCATGGCTAGGCTTAAAAAGGCCCTTGTGGTCATTAGCCTAGTAAACACCTATAAACCTATGAACTCTTATATCCAGTTTTAATCTCATGTTTCATTTAACAATGCTTATTAAATAAATCTACTGCCAATCATTAGCAGACCAGAGTTCCACTTCGGCGACCCCTAACCGGGAAAAGCCGAAAGACACAACATTAAATAAAACAGTCGAACACACAGATTAACTATTTACAACCTAATTTGATTTCAGGAATTAATTATTGAGCATATTATTTTATTTACACTCTATTACAAGTCTTACAAGCTAGACTAGTGACCAGTAACTTCTCACCTTGTATTAGAGTCTACTGTATTTAACAGCTACAGATCATAGTTACTTGGTTCCATGTTAACATCCTCTTCAAGCTCAAATTCTAATACAGCATCCCATACATACATTTTAACTATGACATTTTGTTTCTGATCTCCAACACTTATCATTTTTAATCTCTGTAGTAATTTTTCCACCCCTCTTATTGATGTTTTTTCTTTGTTTTCCCATTTTCGAGATATAGCTTTCTTTGCCGCTATCAACACTAAAGATAGTAATGCTTTCACTTCTTTAATATGTTATTTTACATAAACTTAATACCATATCTATACTGATGTTAAACTCTTTTCCAAGTATAAGGCTTAGTGCCTTATTCAAGTCATTTCTTTACTGAAGCAGCTCCTTACATTCTCAGAAATATAAGCTCTCAAGAAACTCTTTCTGAACCACCACATCTCTAATGTATTCCTCTTGTCTATGAGAACATTTTTTCCAAGTCTCTTATGGCTATAAAAATATATATGCAAACATTTGCATTAAAAATTCTCAATTTTGTTGATTCATTTGCACAGTTAGACTAAATACATATTTCCCTTCACTTCATGTATAATGCCTTTATTTAATTACTTTCACTCTGTGCAGTCCTTACCTTTGTACTGCATTTCTTTTCAAATCTAATATTGCCTTATATGTTCTACTTATTGCTGTTTCCTGGTCTGCTGTTTCTGTTCTAGCCTTAATTATAAAATTTACTATTTGTGATTTAAGAAAATTACTAGCCAACCTCTGCATGTTTTCCTTGAACTTCACTTTATATGCAAGTTGATCGGCATTCAGTAACCTAAAATTTGTCTAGCTTCTTCCCATTTTATTACCACATCTCCTTTTATCATCCTGGGAGGGAGGAGGGGGGACTGGGAAAGCCAGTGCCACAATCCCTCGGAGAAGGAATAGGACCGCATGGGATGGCCCTGGGTGGACAGTGAGCCACTAAGCCACTTTGGTGGTAACTCTTTTCATGTATGTGCGGGAGCAAGCATACACAGCAGATATACCATTACGATCCCCCAGTGATGCAGGTCCTTTATCCCCCTGCTCAGAAGAATGGTCCAGTCTTATCTGATATGGTGTTTTTGCAAGGATGTTGGTGATGGCACAAATAACCCTCATGACTGCCTGGGTGAAGGTCCCTCCTGATAGTTATCACCCCTGTACTGGTGATATCTAGTGCAAGGGAAGAAATGAACAGAGTACAACTAGGGAGGCTTGATTGTCAGAGACGTGGAAAAACAACTAAAAGTAAATAAACAGCTCTTAGCTTGATAATATGCAATTTTTATCATGTGAGTGATGAATGATGAATAACAACTCATGAAAGCAGTATAAACAGTTGTAAACAAGAAATAAATAAAACCTGTCTGAGAAACATGTAGAAGAAGCAAAGGACAAGTAAAGCAGATATGAAATAATGTGTAATCACTGCATGACAGTACGAATTTGGAAAGGATGAAAAAAAAAATGAGAGCTAAAGAAGGGTCAAGTGAGAAGCACAGCAATGAAATGTCTACAGGTTAGATTAAGGACAGCTCATGGACGTAGACCGAGATTAAAATATGCATCATAACATAGCTAAGAAAGATGAATGGCTTTTTATAGACCTGGAAGCAGGAGTTAAAGAGAAGTTTGAAGAGAGTAAGGGAAAAGAGAATAATGTACAACAACGGAAACAGACAAGACGGAGAGGAGTTAGTTAGGTAGCTCAGAGTGGTAATCACTTCTGTAAGAGAGAGTAACAGGCGTATGGAAGGGACTGGAGATACTAAAAGCAGAGGGGATGGTGCCATCACATGAAAAAGTGTTGTAACATGCACACTTATGTGGTGGCCTAGTCTCTGATCAAGGGTGCCCGCAGGCAGGTGCAAGGGGGTGCACTTGCACCCCCCTGGATTTTCTTAATGCTATCTGGCAAAACACACTTTTTTTTCCACTTACTTTGTTTTTTCCCGTAAAGCCTGCATTGTTATTTGTTCAGAACTGTTAGTGGAGGTGGCGTGGCAGGCAGTCACATGACTGATGAGTCTGACATGACGACGAGCCTCAAACTCCTCCTTAAATAATCGTAGTTGCATTTTGATCATGGAAGACTGCAGGTTGACGGTGGAAGAGTATTCTTCCTGATGATGATTCCATCCTCTTGAGCAAACCAAACCATCGTGTTTTGTGTGGTGAGTGGTGGAAGGACTGGAATGGTGGTGGTGGTGCGTGTGGTTTTGGTATTATTACAAGAAGAAGGTAGGTTGGGTTGGGTTTTTTTGTACAGTAACTGACTGAACACTTGGCGCCAAAACGCAAAAGTGGCGTGGCACACTTACTTGAGTGTGTGAGAGTGAGTGGTGCTCTGGACTACACCCTCGTCCTCCATGTCTGTTATTCCCAATCCCTACATTAAAAATCACACCTTTCAACCCTCAATTGTGCACCAGTTCAACATACAGCATGTCCGACCATCCCTCCAGGCATCATCACAATGTGATGAGCTGCCATCTTGCTTTCCTCGTGTGCTTTTCTGGCTGCCCATACTAAAGCTGGCCATGAGGCCATGACCATCTCATACCACACGGTATCTCTTGTCTCACAGTGTACCTGGGATTTTCAGACCCTAAAAGGTGGGTTTATATTTTGTAGACAATTTAGTGACTGAGTGGAGAGAAATATTGAGTAGTTGCGTCTTGTTTGGGATTGTGTAATTGCTTGTCTTGTTTGAAGATTGTTCTTGTTATTTGTTAATACTTGACAGACGGTTAAGTTTTCTAAGTTAGTGTATGGGTAGAATTGTTATTTTCTGACTAATGATGGATGTAGTTTTTTGCCCCATTACTTGAGCTAAGAAAATTTTTTTTGTCTGTGTTCCTTTTTGCAAGGGTGTCTTTCAGTTTCCCATACAAAGGATTTGGAAGGTCCCGACCACAACAATGACGTGTTTTCTCAGGACTGAAACCAGATTTAGAGCTTGGGTAACCTGAAGCTGTGGTCAGATGACTGTAATTCTTTAATAATTGTTGTGTAGTTCACTATTGGAGTAACGTGATGTTAGGTGTTGCTGGTAGATAACTTGAGCGGTACTGTTGTTGTTGCTGCTATTATTTCGTATGTTTTACTCTCCAGAGTTGTAACAGTACTGGAGAAATCATTCAGTAGGCACTGTGCCACTGTTAAAATTATTCACCAGCCACACACACTTCCCAGAACTTCAAAGCGATCGGTATGAGAAACAGCCACACCAATTCCAACTTTCATAATAAAAAAAAAAAAACAAACCCATAGGATGCACTCTAGATTTCTTGCCTTGGGACTTTCTTGCCTTGGGACTCGGTCAGGAAGACTAAGGGAATATTCTGCAGAACAATCTTAAATCGTGGATAATTTCAAGAACAGCTGTAGTGGTAAATACTGATGTGTTTTTTGAGTACTGCGAGCCTGATAAACATGAATCTTTTTTTTTTCATAGAGGAGTTGTGGATGTAAAGCATATAGTACTAAGAAGTCTGAAAACTTATTTAGTGATTTCAGTTCTCAAATCATCTAAGTGGTTTGCCAGACAACTATCAATTTTATGAGGGACAGACCAAAATATGAAGTAAACATCTGGGCATTCTGCGACAATATGGACAGTTGAGAGGTCTGAAACCATGAATAATCAAGGGTAAAGGCTGTAACTGACATGATGGTTGTTAAATAAGGACAAAGCCTAAAATGGTAGGGGGGATAAAGGCACAAAAATAGGGTTACATTTTGTTTATTACTCTTATAAGCTCAAAACATTGCTAGACTATCAGGTTTTGTGTTAGCATGCATATCTTGAAAGATGCAAGTCTGGTATGAAAATGTGTTTGATTATTCAGTGACATCAATCCTTAGTGGAGTTCTGCAAAGTAGGGTTGTTCAGGTGGGTGGAAAGTAAGCATATGTGCTTTATCTGTCTTCTTGCTCTTTTGGGGGAGCAGGGTTAGAAACTGTACTGTAGTGCATATTGTTTGGGCTGTTTCAGGTGACTGACGATAGATGCAGCCTGAAGACCAAAGAATGATGGCCTCATTGCGGATGGCTGGAGCATAAGTTCATTGGTTGTTACTAGACTGACAAGCACTCCTGTTCTTACAAGCCTAGCCGGACACTTCAAACTACATTGGTCCTCAGTATCACTGGGACATGTTAGTAGGGAGGTAACTAAGGATTTGTAGGAGGTGGTGTTAGTTAGGATAACACTTATTGATGGCACAGGCTAGGGGCCAGACCATGGTAATTTATGATTTCCCATCCAATTTTCAAGGCTACCTTTGAATGGGTCCCAGATGAACTCTATTTTACATGCATGGAGAGCCTGTTCTGTGGTGCTAGGATCCTTTTGGACACACGTCTGTATCTCCAGCACATTCTATGTTTACCTCTCAAGTGAAGTTCATATCCCTGGACCTAGTATTTCTGATCCTGTTTGTTTTGCACATGTCCAACAGATCCATCACAGCTAGATCCAAGGGAAGCCCTATAAGCCATGTAAAGATCCCCTTGATACAGAAAAAAATCTGGCTATGTACAGCCCCCACCCCATGGTTCAAAGCATCCACCTGTACAATGCATTCTTTGCTGTACTCTGGACTGGATAACACAGGGGCTTCTCCCAAAGCTGCTTCTTTAAGCTTCTGGAATGCCTGCTCACATGCTGTGGTCCATACTACCTTATCTGGCCTGTGTATTTATGACATTGGTACAGCACACTTCAACCATACTGTTAAATATTTTTGTTTCAAATGTGTAGTTGTTTGTGAAAATAGAAGTCTGTTTTTTTTCTGTCATGATTACATGGATCTGTTTTGGGGGGGGGGGGGGTTCTTCCATTTTCCCTGTCCTGGTAACTTGACTGTCTTGTTGGCATTTCTGGACTGTGCCTCTACTACCAGCTACCCATTTTTCTGATGTTAAAGACCAGCTGAGTAGTGAAAATAATATGCCCTGTATTGTTTGGCACAGAGCACCAAATAATGAACCTGCTTTGTGTTTGGTGATGGGCAGCATTTAATATTCTGTCAGTGCAGCCTTTCATGGAATATTTCCCTCTCCAGCATAAGGTGCACTCTGCATGTCTTTTACATTTTAACTCATTAACCCCAAGTGCTTAAACCCGAGCGTGCACAATTCTGGCACAAGTTGACACACACTTTCCCCTACATACAACTGTTTGTTTACTTGATAAGTCAGGTGGAAGCAAAAGTATGGAGGCCGAAACTCAGGAAATGGAAGTGCACACTAATAAGATAGTTGGATTAGACTGGCCAAATATGTTTCATAGAGTAGTCTGTGTTTGATGGCTTTATGCAATAATACTGTGTGTACCTGCTTCAGGTAATCCATTTCTGAAAATGTGTTTTGCTGTAGCTTATTAATTTAGAGTGCACCTCACCATTATGAGCAGCAACAGTTTTTTTTTTAAGCATCTTCAAGGTACCTGATATCTCTTTCTTTATGTTGTTTCAAGAACTTTACGCAGCATTTAAGATGTAGTCCAACCAGACATCTGTAGAATGAAAGGATTATTTTTTTGCTTTTGGAATCTGCCTATAATGGTATAACTCCTGAATCTACACCAGTGCCTTTTCTTTACTACACTTATTTGCTACTTTACTACTACAGTTGCAATTTGATATCAGTTTTCCTTGCAGAGACTGGTATGTGGAACTGTTCATAATTCCCTCCACCTTGACTAAAGCCCCAGTTCCAGCTGAAGAAAAGCAGTCCCAAAGCATTATACTGCCACCACCATGCTTCACCGTGGGGATGTTGTTCTTTTGGTGATGTGAAGTGGTGTTTTTGCGCAAAACGTATCTTCTCGAATGTGCCCAAAAAGTTCAACCCTGGTCTCACCAGACTACACACACTTTCCCACATGCTTTTGGGAGACTTGATGTCTTGTTTTGCAAATTTTAGCCTGGCCTGGATGTTTTTCTGTGTAAGAAAAGGCTTCTGTCTTCCAACCCTACCTACCCTATAGTCCAGACATATGGAGAATATTGGAGATAGTTGTCACATGTAGTACACAACCAGTACTTTCCAGAAATTCCTGCAGCTCTTTCAGTGTTGCTGTAGGTCTCTTGGCAGCCTCCCTGATTAGTGATCCTGTTGTCTTTTCTTAAATGTTGGAGGGACGTGCAGTTCTTTGCAACATCACTATTGTCCCATATTTTCTCCACTGTTTGAGTGTCTTCACTGTGTTCCATGGTATATCCAGTGCTCAGTAAGATATAAGTGCTGTACCACTTTGACTGGTTGTACATACTAGGAAATGTTACACATGTTTCGTTTGGGGAAGTGTTTAATTTTGGTGATTGTGCATATCTTAACATTCTACTGAAGGGGTTGCTTGGGTGAAGTGTTCATGCTGGTGGTTGCACGTACTAGGAAATGTTACTGAAGGATTGTTTGGGGGAAACATTCATTGAGGTGCATTTATACCTGGACATAGTAATGAGGATGTTGCTTGAGGAAATAATTCATTGTATATCAGGGTAGTGCTTGTGGATACATGGTATGACTGCTGAAGTGACCGCTGGCAAAAAAGGTTATTGTGTCATTTTGGTGCTTGTGCATACACAATGCAAACAACTGGATGGGTTACGGGGGAAATATAGAAATTAAGTCTGAAATTTTCATACGGTTACATTACTTAGAATACAGCACAGAAATGTAATTATAGTGTAATATACTAGCTTATAAGACATCAGATACACCATTGAGTAAATAGTATAATGTAAAATGAGCAGACAAGAAATCACTTCTGCTTGTATTATTCTATTTGTGATTAGTAGTTGCATGAGTGAGATAAAGGATATCACCCTCATTAAAACTCTTCAAGAGAAACCTTGACAGGTGAATGGGAAACAGACATTTTACCCCAGGGATCACTGCAGTGGCTCTGCTGGACAGTGGCGCAGGGAACTAATAGCTCTGCTGGACAGAGGCACAGGGAACTAATCTAAGGGGGTGGCGAAAGCCAACACATTCTGGCTAGGCTTATAAATGCCCTTAGGCAAATAGCCTAGTACTTACCTATGAACTTGTTGACTACAGCCATGGAGCTACCATATTTTTTGTGCATTTTTCCTGGCTTTGTCAGTCATGTGTGGAATTTTGGTGGGAGGAAGGGCTCAGTAATATGTAAGTGTTATACTATTTTACTGAATTACTCAGGTGTTATCTTTACTGATAATGAGTCTGTGTTACACAACAGCTGCCCAAGGTAATATAATGAATGCCTAGTCAACAGGTTATGTGCAGCAATTATCACCTTTGTCTGAGCCTGCATAAATTTGGAGTACTGAAAGAAAGTTCATTATCACATTAGCAATGAGCGCAGTTGCAATATAGCAGGGAGTCATTATCACTTGTCTGGTAAAAGTCTCAGCTGCTGTAACTGTTATTCACATAAGTAGAAGTCATTATCACTTTGATGAATGCACAAGGCAGATTTTGTTTTTTTCTCTTCTTGTAGTCAGTGTGTGTGTGTGTGTGTGTGTGTGTGTGTGTGTGTGTGTGTCTGTGCATATATGTGCATATCGATATATATGTATGTACACAATGTATTTGCACATATATACGTATACACATGAATATCAGTATGACAGTGGCCTCTCTTGTGAGATAGGGTGATGCATCTGTAGTTCATTTAGAGGGGATTTACATGTGCCCTTTCTGTGCCCCCTTGTCAGTTACCAGCTAAGCCCTTATGCACCAAGGCCAGGAAGGTGCCTCCTCAGAGATTTGTGCCAACTGCTCTTGTGTATAATAGTTTTTTTAGATACAAACTGAAGGATTCAGAAAAATTATCACCACCGGTGCTATTTGGCAATGTGGGACTACCTAGTAGAGCATCATGATTGCACACATCTTCATGAGCCCTCCACACACATATACACACACACACACACACACACACACACACACACACACACACACACACACACACACACACACACACACACACACACACACACACACACACACACACACACACACACACATTTTAGGTTTAAATAGAGTGCAGAACTGTGTTTTTATCATTCTGATGAAGTGTTTTATGAAAATTAAAACTTTTTATGCTAGTTCAGTTTTTGTCTCTTCTGTGGTACTGGTATACAGCAAATGTTGGTGGTTAACTGTTTTGTTTATCAAATGGCAGTCACTGTTTGTGTTGTAGAATTTGAAAGCAGGGTTAGCATAGCAGCATAATTGCCTTTGGTGCAGAAGGCTGTGGGTTTTACTCCCACACCATGTAGATTAAGTACTGATATTGCAGTGCCATTTTGACTGCAGATTATTTGGTGCATTTTAAGAAAGTATAGGGGTTCTGCACTCCTGTGTATCCTCCTTTGTATAAGATGCCTAGTAACTTAATTTAACTTAATTTAACTTAAGTAAGAGGGCGGCGCAGTGGTGCAGCGGTTAACGTTGTCACCTCACAGCAAGAGGTTCTCTGGTTCGATTCTCGGCTGGGGTGCCTTCTGTGTGGAGTTTGCATGTTCTTCCTGTGTTCGCGTGGGTTTCCTCCAGGTACTCCGGTTTCCTCCCACATTTCAAAAACATGCATCTGGAGCATTTCTCCCCAGGCCTCCACTGAAAACAGGCTCTGTTGAACCTAGTTGGACTATCCCGGTCAACAAATGTTAAATAAAAAAAAAAAATTAAAAAAAAAAAAAAAACTTGTTGGATTGTCAGCCATTCCCTATTGCAATATTATCAGCTTACCATTTTTAATGTAACATAAACAATTTATTCTTCAAAGGCAGCAGGCAATGAATTTGTAGATGAAACATTGGAATGTAAAGTTTTCTTAGTTACAGATCTCTTTAAGGTAGAATTGTCTGGATGACTTTTACTTCTGAAAAGATTGTGCTTTTTAAGTAGTATTGGTGTATTATAATGATGGAAGTATGAGTGGCATTTTATGGTCAACATTTTCTGAAATGGGTAGCTTTATCATTATTTCATACATTTTGTTTCATTGCTTTCTAGAAAAATGTTCATGACTGCAAATTTAAAATACCATTCTAACAAATTGCGATGTATTATATAAGGAATATAATTTATCATGAGGGTGAATCAAATAATACATACATGTGTGCATGGCCCTATAAATGTATGCAAGGAGCTTATGGTTTGAAAACAGCTCAAAGGTAAACTTAATCCTCCACTGTCAGATGCATTTTCTTTTAATGTGGGTTTTCATGCCATTTCAATGAGTGTGAGTTTCAAGGGCATAGAAGTTTACTGCTCATGCTGAGTCTGTTTTCATTGTGAGACTGTATTTAGCAAATGGCTATCAGTGCTTGTGCTATTTTATTTCAATATCTGTAATAATTGTAGAATTAAATAAGAAAATGGGTTCCCTGTGTCTTTATTTAAAATATCTATGATTCTTTCCATGCGTTTACGTACAAGACCAGTCAGACTTATGGTCTATGGTTATCCATGTCAGTAGAAGGCCAAACCTTGTGCTAAGGATTAACTACTGCAGTCCTCCATTCACTAAGCATGAAGCCAATTAGTACGCTAATGTTGAACAGTGATTTTAGAGTGCTTGATAACTCATGTTTCATGTCATCCAAGAGGTATCCCAGGATATTCTCAAGGCCTATTGAGGTAGTATTCTTTGACTTGGAGAGTGCATTGAAGACTTGTTTGGTAGTGATAGTCAGAGGATTTATGGTCGAGGGTGTCTTCTGAGGGGTATTGAGGGGAAAAAGGGGTGAAACTGGAATTAGATTTATCAGCTAGCAGGTTTGCTATATCCTCTGATTCCTTTTAAGTGGTTCCATTTACAATTTGTTCAGCACACTGTCATGTTACCTTTGAGGTTGTGAACAAAGCTGATGAAGGCCTTGTCATTATCTTTTGTCTTTGAGGATATTTCTGGCTCAAATCTGGCTTTGGTGGGCTTGATAAGATTTCTGAGTTGCTTATTTAGTTTGAGGGGTTTCATACCCTTCTGGGTGTGGTAGTTCCTAGTATTGGCCATGGTTTTCCTCCTTTTGTTATACAAGTTGTTGATACTGGGATTCCACCAGGGTGGCTTGTTATCTGTGTTGGTTTTCTGCTTATTCCTTGTGGGTACAGCTATCTCAGTGCAGCTGTTTACATGATGGTATAGGATTTCTGTAAACAATTTGCATAGTGGTAGCAGAGTTCACATTGTTTTGGGGGGGTGGAAATTTTAGCATGGTATAAGTTATTAATACAAGGCTTGCTTTGGAATAATTCCTAAATGTTTGAGGGTTTGATGGCATCCATTTTTGAGAAGTGTTTGGACAGGTACATACCAAAAGGTGCATTATACTCGCTCAGTGATTGGCCTAATGAGTGCCAAGTAGAGGGGAACAATTATATGCCTGGATCTGGATGATATACCTTTAGATATAACCTGTACAATGAAAAAGGATTTCCTTACAATAGTGATTATGTTGGGCCCATTGAAGTCCCACCTTCATGAACGTCTGTTGCATTCTTTCATTCATCCAGCACAAAACCTGTTTTGAGATTAGTACTGAATAGCCTTTATAGGGGGTTCAACATATCAGGTTTCAGACTAACCAGTAGGCAGTCTACTATGTTAGCCAGTCGCAATAGACATTATGTTCTTGGCCTTGGATACTAACTTCAGAAATTGTTGAGAGATTTGAGGGGGTTTCAGATGCAGGTATTTTATGTGAGAATACTGGAAGATTGGTGGGATGAAGTTCAATCTGAATTAGTTGGCCAGTGAATTGGATATATCATCTTGTCCAACTATGTGATATCATTTGTTATCAGCTCACTGCAGTGCCAGTCATTTGAGATTTCTAGCACAGTTAAAAAAATACTTTGTGGTTATCTTTCACCTGGGTTTATATTTTTACCTCATATCAGGCTTTGGTTGATTTAATCACAGTCCCGAGTTCATTGTTTTAGTTTAGCAAGAGTGTTTTTAGCTTTCTAAGAGTTACATTTATTTTTGCATGCAATGAGTATTTTTTCTTTTATTATACTGCCCATAGGGCTTTATTTTTGAATTTGGTGTTGTTTATTTCTGAGGGTGGAATATGTGTCTATGAATCTATTTAAATATGCATAGAGCTTGGCAATAAATTATTCTGTACAGTGGAAGTTTGAAACAGGCTTAGTAGAGGGACCCCATTCCCAACTAATGCCCTGTACTGAACCCAGCATAGTCAGAAACCAGCACTACTCAGATATGTGCACATAAGATCAGTTACACTAGCTTACAAGGGGGGTGAAAATGGTGTGGTAATTTTCTTCGACATTTTCCACGATCAAACCTGAGTGTCTTCATTTGTTCTTTCAGCATGTGACAGCATAGGGCTATACATAAAGTGACTGCTTTCATTTTGTGGGAGGGTTGAGAGGCAGCCTGCATTTGCAGATAAGCTTTTTGTCTTTTCAAGCTGTTGCCTTCTCAGCATATTGGGTGGTATCGTGTCAGCTTTGAACATTAAACTTTGGGCAAAACTTATTTCTTCCTTGAATTTCTTTTCTTTTCTTTCCAATAATTTTGTCCAGACTATCACTGGATCATAAGACTAGAAAAAACTCCAAACAAGCGCCTAGAGCATGTGACAGTAAAGAGTCCCACCAGTTCTGGCGCCTAGGGTAATTTTCTTGCTTTAACCAATTTCCTTTCAGCAAAGGCTTGAGATTCACAGAATGTAAGCAAGGTAGTAAGGATGTAAATTTCAACTGCTTTACTTTTTGCTTGATTGACTCCCATGGGTACACATCTTCATTAATTGTCAGTGGCAGTATGACTTAGCCCAGCTAAAATGTATTTGCTGTTGGGAATGTATGGTTTACCATTCCAAAAGGCGTAGTGTAACTGTAGGCCATAGGAGTGATCATGCATTGCCAGGTGACCCATGCTGGTGAAAGGGAGGTAGTTGTGGCTCATAGCTTGGGTGTTACGTAGGGAGAGCACTATATGTTGTACCTACAGACCACAACACTGCGGAGCATGTGATGCCTAGACCCTGACAGTCCTTTAATCAGCAACATTACTAGAGGTGCAATGAGCCACTACAGGGGTTAGGGGCTGCAAGGCGAAGAAGAGTAATCTTGGGGGGGGGTGCAAACTGATCTGTCCTAGTGTAAATGGAAAGGTATTTTGTTTTTTTGACTTACAGAAGATGTACCTTTGGAATGAAAATGTTCATGCATCATGTAATTACTACCGTGGCATATACTTCTGTTCAGCAATATAAAGGGGGCGCGTGGCTTGGTCAGCAGTGTTAATGTGGATGTGGCTTGTTGAGGGGGCAGCATCAGTCCGGGAGTTGAGTACAAATTTGAAAATCCTGGCTACACCCCTGCTCTAGAGCTTATCTCCATCTGTCCAGGGTCTCCTCAAACACCTGTTCCCTAATCTCACTACAGATCACAATGTCATCTGCAAACATCATAGTCTACAGAGACTATTTATTTGCTTTATTTGGGAAAACTGTGAAGACTGTGCATAAAGCATGTATTTCTGTCCAGATAGTACTTACTGCAGTATTAAGTTTTCCTTGCATATATATATGTACAAAAGCAAAAATCAACTAGTCTTATGTATTTATTTTTTGTTGTTGTCCAGGTTAGCATGAGAAACTTGTTAATCATTGGTGATGTTGAAACACATCAAACATTTTTTTAATCCCATATCTGACAGTTTTTTTTTCTTTTGTTCAGTAACATCATTGATAGAAGAGCTGCAAGATATTTACTACAAAGGTAGCACTAGCCCATCGGATGCTTTAGGTTGTCTATTATTGAATAAGTAAGGTATGTGATATCACACAGTGAGGATATTAGAAAATTTTTCAAACAGATTAGTAAGAAAGCAAAGTATGAGCAACATGAAGTAACAGAACCAGCTGGATCTGTTGATGAACGTACAGAGACAGGTGCTGTCTCTGTTATGTTTGTGGAACAGCAAGAGACCCCACAAAGTGTATATGCAGAAACTGATATTGGCCATTACATTCAATCAGACAGAATTGATGACTTCATGAAATTCAGGTTGCTGACACAACCATACATCCCTCCAGAGAATTACAACTTCAAAGCTGATGCATCAGACAAGAAGCGAGCATTCAGATATAGTTGGTTGTTTCAGTACTCACCGTGGCTTGCATATTCTCCTCTCCTGAAAGGCCCACTCTGCTTAACTTGTGTATTATTTCCTCAGTCAGTTCACCGTGGGTTGCAAGGCAGCTTCATCACTAGTGTGTGCACAAAATATAATGCCTTCAATGAGTTTGCAAGAAATCACATGCAGTCATCATGGCACAAAGGTTCTACTGAAGATGCTGCCAATTTTTCTTGTACACGACAGAAGCCAGAAACAGCTGTTATTCCACAGCTAGATGCAGCAGTAGCAAAACAAATTGCAGAGAACCGAAATAAATTGGAACCAATTTTATCTATCATTATTTACTGTGCAACCCATGACATTCCTCTTTGTGGAAAAGAAGGCTCTGGTGGAAATTTCTGTGACTTATTAGATTTTCGTATTGAAGCTGGCGACACAATATTAAAACAGCACTGTGAAACAGCTGCAGGAAATGCTCGGTACACATCCCATAGGGTACAAAATGAGTTGTTGGCAGAATGTGAACACGTACTTTGAAAGGAGATTGTTTGTGCAGCACGTAGGGCAATTGGATTTAGTGCATTGGCAGATGAAACTGCAGATATCTCGGGCATTGAGCAGTTGTCATTGGGCATTCGGTTTGTTGATGGTGATTGTATTCGAGAAGAGTTTATGGGTTTTGTTCCCATTGTTGCGAGAGATGCACAGTCTGTATCAAATGTCATTGTCAGTGAATGCATAAAGTATGGTCTAGACTTGGAAAAATTACTCAGACAAAGCTATGATGGCTGCTCCATAATGGCAAGCATCCAGAATGGTGTTCAGGCAAAGATTCGTGAAAAGTATCCAAAAGCAGCCTTTATCCACTGTGCATTTCACAGACTAAACCTTGTAGTCAATGATCTGAATGATGTTCCTGAAATAAGTAGTGCTGTTGGTGTTATCAAGAAGATTATTACTTTTGTCCATGACAGTCCAAAACGACGAGCATTGGTACCAACTATACCTCTTCTGTGTGAGACACGGTGGACTGAGAAATATAAATCCATTCGGGTGTTTAGTCAAAACTTTGAGAAAATATTTGACTGCCTCGCTGATCTTCAGAAGATCACTGCTGGTGAAACCAGACAAAATGCACATATATTACTCAGTGCTTGCTCTTCATGCACGTTTCTTATTTCTCTCTTCATTATTGCAAATTACTCATCAGTTCTTGAGCCCGTTGCCCAGATGTTGCAGTCTGTTCAACTTGATATAATAAAGGCTCAACAACACATCACAGACTCATTGAAATATTCAAGGAGCACCGTAACCATGCTGAAGAGCACTTTAGGAATGACATTCTCAGTAAGGCAAGATCAATAGCAGATAAACTTGGTATTGAGTTAGTGTTGCCAAGGATTTGCAGTCGACAAACACACCGAGCAAACACAGTAGGTGTGGATTTTGAGAGTTATTACAGAACAATTATTTATATTCCCTATCTTGACTCATTAGTTTCTTCACTGATGTCTCGCTTTTCCAGCAGTAACACTGCTCAGTTCAACTTATTTTATCTGCATCCTAAAATGATGCAAAACCTAGAACATGAAGAATTCCAAAAACGAATTGCAGTCAATAATGAACTATATCATATCGACAATTTGGAATTAGAGATGATGAACTAGATGGTTCAACTATTGACATACTAACATAACAGATATAGCCAAAACAGTGGACTTTCCTGACTTGTTGCAACACTGTGATTTCTTTCCTGCTGTTAAGCAAGCAGTTCTGATTGTGTTGACCTTACCAGCCACTACCTACACCATTGAACGACCGTTCAGCACTCTGAGACGGGTCAAGACCTGGCTAAGGTGTACAATGACTGATGATAGACTTTCAGCACTGTGCATGATTAGTGCTCATCGTGAACGTGTCATTCGTGAAAAGAAACAGTTCATCAGTAAAGTTATTGATGCTTTTGGCACCCACAGCAGATGCTTACAGTTTATATTTGCGCCACAGGAGTCATAGGCCTAAACTGACCATGTAGTTCATTCAGTGTTTTTTTTTTGCTTTTTAATTGCAGTTACCCACAAAATGTATAATTTCTAAACAAATGAGTTTGATACTACAGTTCCATTGGTCTTATTTCATACTAGAAATCCACAGATGATGAGGTGATTTCAAGCAGCACAAGCAAAGGATACTGTCTGCAGTGCCCACGGTTAATGAAAACTCTGAAAATTAAACGTGGAATCACACGTGTACAGAGCAGCAGCAGCATAAAGACAGTAAATAAAACAGAGTTAGTGAAATCTTTTTAAGGCTGTTAGCGCAAGGAGCTTTTTAGTGAAAATTGACAAATCCTTATCAACTTAAGCAGCAAAAGTTAAGTGGAGTGATAAGAGGAAGGAGTTTAGTACGGCCAAGAGGGGTGACTCCCTGGACTTCAAAAGTATTACAGACTGCAATAAAAGGATTTGTAATTATTAAAAGTTTATGTTGGTTCACCAAGAAGTTTAACTGGGCCCTTTTTGTTGTCACAAAGGTCAAAGGCATATACAAAATTATGTTCAGAAATGCAAAGTATAGCACAATAACAAGACTAGTTCACATAGGTACTTGCTAGTCTGTTGATCCGTAAGGATCTTTCTAAATCTGTTACAGCATTCCCCTTGTATATCTCACATTTTATTAACCCTGAGGCAAGCTGAATATTAACATGATGTTCCTGTGTAAGAGGGACAAGGCTACTAAAATCAGGAATGAAATTAGGGTTATCCATCCAGATTATGGTTAAGTAGAGTAAGAGATCTACTTTGCTTTATGTGGAGAGGAAGATCATTCCAAAGAAGAGGGAGTCTATTTGATACACATCTGTCCTTCCCACATTTATATTGCAGTACAGATTGACACCTGTTGAGCGAGTGTTTATGCCCTCATTGCAATTATGAATGTGCAGGAGTTTTGACAGGACTATGAGGTTATGCACGTGTAGCACAAATCTTTCCTCAGTAGCCTTTGACACCAAGAAGAGTGGCAATGCTTAGAGGTAGTCCACATAATTTTTGGATTTATGCACTTGATGGATGCTGACATTTAAAAGATGCCTTTAGGTGGTAAAATTATATCCAGAATCTGGAACAAATGCACAAAGCAAGGAGGATGACCTCCCTATTGTAGAAGTAGCAGACCACAAAAATCACAAAAACTGATAGGCCAAAGAAGAGCCACAAAGACGATACAGTGAACTATTGAGGATAAGAAGGAAATGATGTATTGTTACTATTATGTAAACATCCCAGAATTTCCAGACACAAGGTATATAAAAAGATGAAGAGAGACATTACAGGAATGAAACTGTCAGAAGCCTCAAATAAAAATGTGTCTTAATTACTACAACAGATGTGTGAAAAACTGTATGTATAGACCAAGAAACTTTGATCCGTTTGAAAAAAGGAGCATCCGAGGAGGTATGAATATATAAATAACAAAACCTAGAACTTTTTGTAAAGTGTAAAAAAAGAAATATAGACGTGGGGAAAAAGAGATTTGATATGGTGCAATATTCATGCAAAGGGGAAAGCCAAATTAATCAGTATAAAGAAGGCAGCCCCAAAGATATTCAACGAGAAATACAGGCGAAGGCATCCAGATATGCAACATTTCACAATAAAAGTCACAGAGGGAATGTAGAAAATAAGATTAATAAAGTAGAATTAAAAAAGCAAAATAGAAGTTTAAGTTATGGAGTGCCTGGAAAGTGAAGGATTTGGTGTAGGTGTAACACACAACACAGGTTACATCACAGCATGATGTAACGAGTTCCCAAAGTAAGGAGAAGCAGGAAGATCAGGAGACATATGAAGAAGAAATATGGACATGGGAAAGAAAAGAGATTTAATATGGTGTAATTTCTATGCAAAGGAGAAAGCAAAACTAATCAGTACAAAAAGAACAGCAGCAATGATATTTGAAGACACATACAGGCAAAGGAATCTGGAGACAGAAAACTTGACAATACGGAAAATACAAAGACAAATAGAAAAAGCAGAAAAGGAGACAGTAACAGAAAAGTTATAGTAGTAGAAACTGAGGTTATGGAGTACCTGCAAGGTGAATGATTCAGTGTAGAAAATCTAATTCAGAAAGCATCACAAATCACAACATGATAGATCGATGGACATCCAATTAAGTGGAAACCAATGGAACGGGAAGCAATTGGTCACACATGCCAATGCCATATGAATATATTTAGGAGTTTTCACAGGAAACCCGTATAAACGTTCACTTGAAGCTGGACAGCAACAGAAGGAACAGGAAACTGTAACTGTGGAAAGTGTGCAGTCAATGTTGAGGAGTGATACTGATAGGCCAATGAGTTCCCATATGTCAGAGCAATGGATGACATGGGATGAAACAGTGTGCCACAGGAAGATGCTATAGAACTTTGTATAGAATGCTCACTGCAAATGGAAAACAAAAAATGTGTCCTCAGTTTAGAAGAAAATGAGCTAAGAGTTGCTTGATTTGGTAGAGGGAGACATTATTAAGATAAATTATGAAAACAGACTTCAGAAGGTCAGTAAAACCCAGAAAGTTAGAAGTTTGATAAAACAAGTGAAACAAGTAATTAGGACTGTCCATAGAGATTCATGCGATATAACAGAAGTAAACAGGCTATGTTACTATGCAGCTAATTTGAAAACTGATAAAGTTTTTGAGCCACAAGAACATAGGGTAGTGAGAGAAAGGAAGGTGAGAAATTGAATGCCATCATGGAAGCAAGTATCTATAAAGCAATTGAGACAGGGGTTGTCACCGTGTCACTGACTACAGAAGAGGGAACAGATTTACAAAAATACTTATAAAGATAGATGTGATAAAGGTAGTGCGCAGTATTAGAACAGCTTAGGATGTATCATGTACTATCGCAAATAAAGTAAAAATCTCAGCACATGAAGAATAAGTTAGAAGATACACAGATAAATATAAGGGAAAAGTACAAAATAAGCAATGTATTGATGACCCAACAATTTTTTAGAGAATTTGGAAATGAGGTAAAAGGAATTGACAAAAACAGGTACATTTTGGAGACGTACCTACGAAGATCCTGAGCAACATAACAAAGATGCTAAATGGATAGAAGTAAAAGAATAACAAGTTTAAAGGGACAAGGTATGAAATGGGATGACTTAACATTCAGAGATTAACACAAAGTCAAATCCTATAACTGGAAAACCCCAGGCCCAGATGCAGTATGTAACGTCTGCCTAAAAGTATTAACATCTTTGCACGAAGATTTATCCACGAGTAATAACTATGTATATACGCACTCCAAACAGACACCAACCGAACCAAGAGGAGGAAAAACAATGCTCCTACTTAACAGTGAACTTGCATGCTACCCTAAACCAATAACTTGCCTTGGTTCCGACGATGTATAAACTCTGCACTGGAACTGATGCTAACAGAGTTTATAGTCATTTAGAAGAAAACTCAATTATGGCAGTAGAACAAATGGGCAATACAGAAGGTCATATGGAACTAAGGATCATTTGTTAAAGTCATACTAGAGAACTGTAAAAGAGGCAAGAATATAAGTAGGGCATGGACTGACTTCAAAAAAAGCATCTGATAGTATCCCACACATTCAAGGATAAGAGTGCTTAAAAATGTAACATACACTTTACACTGATCGACTACATTACAATGATGATGATGATGAAACAGTGGCAGACCTGTTTGCAATTAAGCTATGATAAAGGACAAATTATTATTCCAGGGATAACAATTAAATGGGGGGAATTCTGGGGTGACTGTCAGTGACACCACTGCTATTCTTTCTTGCCCTATAATTTGGCTCCTAGAAACAAACAGTGTAAAGACCTCTCATCTTCTCTTTGCCGATGATGCAAAACTGTATAGCTTATCATAGGAAGACCTGAAAGCACAACGACAAGTTGTCAAAACTTTTTCAGATGATAACAGAATGACATGACCATTTGGTCTTGATACATGTGCAAAAGCAACCTTCAAAGCAGGACAATTGCAGCGTCAAGAAAACAATTTGGGACAAGAATGTGATATGAAAAAACTTGAGCAAGAGGGAGTATATAACTATTTGACAATAGATGAAGGATCAATAAAACATGAACAAATGCAAATAAAACTTGGTAAGGAGTATTTTGGAACACTTAAATTAATCCTGAAAACAGCATTGACCTCTAAGAACAAAATTCAAGCTGTAACTCAATTTGTTCTTCCTCTCCCAAATTACAGTTGTGAGATGATTGGCCCCAAAACATGTTGGATAGATTAAACAGGAAAACAAAAAAGGATTATTCATGTTCTCCAAATGATTTATAAAAAAATCAGTGCATACCAACATTATATATTCCCCCTTCTGAAGGAGGGGCGGGTGGGCCTCCTTGAAATTGATTACATGTACAGATCTGCAATCCTGGGATGCACACATCTGACCTCACAAGACTCAACATACTGAAAGTTTTGAAACATAATTAGAATAACTATTGGTTTTGTTCACATTTTTGTGAAAGATGCACACACTATGCATTCATTGACAATGACATTTGATACAAAGTACGGCCTAGACTTGGACAAGTTACTCGGACAAGGCTATGATGGCTGCTTCATAATGGCAAGCATCCAGTGTTCAAGCAAAGATTCGTGAAAAGTATCCAAAAGCAGCCTTTACAAGGTTTAGTCTGAGAAGCACAGCACAGTGGATAGTCAGTGTGATCTGAATGATGGTCCTGAAATATGTAGTGCTGTTGACGTTTTCAACATTCATTTTTTTTTCTGTGACAGTCCAAAATGATGAGCATTGGTACCAAATATACCTCTTCTGTGGAGACATGATGGACCCAGAAATATAAATCCATTCATGTGTTTAGTCAGAAGTTTGATAAAATATTTGACTGCCTGGCTGATCTTCAGAAGAGCACTGTCAGTGAAATCAGACAAAATGCACATACAGTATTTTACTCAATGCTTGCTCTTCATGCATATTTCTTATTTCTCATTCCATTATTGCAAATTACTCAACAGTTCTTGAGCCCATTGCCCAGATGTTGCAATCTGTTCAACTTGGTAAAGGCTGAACAACATATCAACAGTCTCATTGAAATAGACCACATTAGGAATGACAATCTCAGTAAGGCAAGAATCAAGATCACTAGCAGATAAAGCCATGAGTAAACTGTTTATATGCACACCCGGAACAGACACCAACCTAGCTAATGAGAAAAAATGCTCCTACTTAAGCCTGAACCTGCAAACGTCCCTGAAAATTATAGGCCAATAACGTGCCTCCTGACAATGTATAAACTCTACAATGGAATTTATGCTGACTGAGTTTATAGTCATTTAGAACAAAGCTCAGTTATGGCAATAGAACAAAAGCACGGTTAAAGTCATATGGAATAAAAAATCATTTATTGTTAAAGTCATAGTGGAGAATTGTAAAACAGGCAAGAATCTAAGTACAACATGGATTGACTACAAAAACATTTGATAGTATCACACATTCATGTATAAAAGAGCACTTTAAAATGTATAACGTACACTTTACACTGATCGATTACATGACAGTGACCATGAAACAGTGGCAGAGCACTTTGCAAGGAAGCCATGATGAAGGACAAATTATTATTTCAGGGAAAAACTTCAATGGGGAATACTCCAGGGTGACTCTGTCACTGCTGCTACTCTGTTTTGCCCTATAATTTGGCTCCTAGAAAGCAACAGTGTGTAAAGACCTCTCATCTTCTCTTTGTCAGTGATTTAAAACTGTAGAGCTCAGAGGAGGAACTGAAAGCACAACTGCAAGTCAGATGATATACGAGTGTCATTTAGTCTTGATAAATGTGCAAAACAAACCTTTAAAGCAGGAAAACTGCAGTACCAAGAAAACATCAGTTTGGTACAAGAATGTGATATAAAACAACTTCAGCACGAGGGAATGTACAAATATTTGAGAATGGGAACTGATAAACGATCAACAATAAAACATGAGCAAATGCAAATCAAACTTACTAAGGAATACTTTAGATGACTTAAATTAATCCTGAAAACAGCATTTACATCTAGGAACACAATCCAAGCTATAAACAAATTTGCTCTTCCTGTCCTAACTTAATTTTGTGTGTTTGACTGACCTCAGTGTGTTGCATAGATTATATAGGAAAACAAGGATGCTTCTTACTCACCAAATGATTTATAAAAAATCAGTGCATACCAAGATTATTTTTTTTCCACATTCTGAAGAAGGGATATTCCTCCTTGAAATTGATTACATGTACAGATCTGCAATCATGGGACTCCACACATCTGCTGACCTCACAAATGTAGTGAAAGTTTTGAAAAATGAGAATAAATCTAAGATACATGACTTCTTTGCTTTTCCCTGCTTAGGCTTGCAGAAGCATATCCACATCAAGCAGAAATGGAAATCAAACCAGAAGTAGATAAAAATCGTGCAGCAACTGAATGTACCAAGAAACAAAAGAATACATGGTGATGGACCAATTGAGAAGACGGAAAAATGTGGAAAATGCATAAATATAGTTGCAAGTATAGAACACTTCTGGAAGAACCTCATGCTAATCAGGAACAAAAGCAGGAATGGTCAAGGCAAGGTGAATTCAAACCAAGAGATGAAAGGTCAATATTGGCGGCACAAGATAGTGGACTATCATGTACACATTGGTTTACAATGTCCATTGCACATGTGGGAGAAGCAGAGGCAAATGTAGGTTTTGTAAAACAGAACTGGAAACAGTTGAAGTTGAACACCTCGTTGATGGTTGCAACATACTAACGGTAGAAGGACACTGTATACTGACAAGCATAATAATGTGGCAAGACTGTTACACTGGGCATTGTGCAAACATTATGGTACTGAAGTGGCAGAAAAACACTGGAAACATGAGCTGCAATTTAAGCATAATAGAAAATGCTAAAGCCTACATCACATGGGATCATCCTCCATTACCAACAGCTCAAAAGACAGATGCTAGAAAACCAGATATTAGTGGTCCAAGAGAAGAAGACAAAAGTAGCATTGATCATTGAACTCTCCACACCCACTGACTACAGTGTGTTATGTACAGAGACACAAAGTCAGACTCATACTATATCAGGATTTGCATGCAGAAATGAGAGCAGTGTGGAAGAAAGATATCCAGGCAGTTCCAGTAGTAGTAGTAGTAGTAGTAAGAGCAATGGGTCTTATTAAAAAAGAATATACATTCGTATTTAGACATGTTACCAATGCATGTAACTCCATACGAATTGCAGGAGGACTGAGGAGTCATTACTGGGCACATTCATTGCAGGTACTCTGAAGAGCACTTTGGCAGACATCAAAGATTGACACAGTACTGATTTCGTGAACTTTAATCGTACTTTGATTTAGGAATGCAGTACATTCCTGTCACGATGCTAGAAACCCAAAATATTTGCTCTATCCATCTATCCACTTTCTAAGGAGGTACTACAAGGTAGGTAGGGAGATTTATGTGTATCATACCTGTCAAATGTATAGATTTTCAGTGTCCAGATTTCTGCTTTATATTTTTAGTCTGTTCCTCATAAAAATCTTTTTTTTTTTTTTTTTGGTACAAATCACTGGGATGATGAGCTAACCATTAAAGTTAATAAATAATGACATGCATTTCAGTTTCAGACTTCATATCATTCAGAAAATGCATTCTAACACAAATCCTTTTATTCTAGCAACTTTCTCAATGTGTTCCCAGTTTTGGGCCTTACACATTATTTGTGCTATGAGATGAGATTGACAGGTAGGGGTGTGTATCAGAGGAAGGTAGTATACCCCATGGGCCGTGCCTCAGCTATCCAGGTTTTTGCAGAACATCCAGATTTTTGCCTCATATTCCACCTGAAAAGAATTGTAGTTGCTAATTAGTGACAGACATTTTCAGTTTTACGTGTCATATCCTTTAGAAAAATGCTTACTAACACAAATCCTGTTGTTATTCTAGCAACTTAACTTTATAAGCTCATCAGAGCAATATTTTTAATCTGTCCCTGTTTATTTTAGGCTTTGTCCAGATTTCTTATACTAACAGGTTAAGTGTGTATCTGAAATGACCTACTTAGAGTTAGCAGATGGAATTTATTTTCAAGGAATTGAGAGCTTCAAGGGAAGAGAAGTTTACTGCTGCTCATCATGCTAGGTTTGTCAAAATATGCAACTCTTTTGTTTAGCAAATGGTATCATTGTAGTATAGAATTTTAAAGCAGTGTTAGTAGCACAGCAGGTAGCATACTTGCATCTTGATACAGAGGGCTGTAGCTTCTACTCCCATAGCATGTAAATGTGTATTTTAAGGGGATGGGGGGCTGCAGTCCTGTCCTGAGTATGTCCCTTCGGTGCCTAGTAACTATGAACCTCGTTTTCAGCTTGTCACATATTCCCTGTTGCAATTTACCAGCTTACCATTTCTTTTAGCGTAACATAGGCAATTTATTCTTCTAGGGCAATGGGCACTACATTTGTAGATGAAACACTGAAATATATGTTTTATAGCAACAATCTCTTCATTAGTTTCAGATGTTTTTAATGTGGAATTCAGATGACTTCTGCAGACTGCAGAGATTGCGCATATGGACTAATATCGGTGGATTATAATGATAGAAGTTTGAGTGGCCTTTTATGTTTGAAATGTTCTGACCTAGGCAGTTTGTCATTACTGGTTCATATGTTTTGAATTGTTTCACTGCTTACTGGAAAATGTTCAAAACTGTAAATTTAAAATACACTCTAACAGGTGGTGCAGGTGCTGTACAAGGGATATAATTCAATTATCAGGAACATGAATCACCATAGTTTTGCATGGGCCTAAAAATGTGTGCATTTGATATGCTTTGAAAACAGCCCAAAGTTAAACTTAACCTGCCACTGCCCAGATGCATTCTCTTTGAATGTGGGTTTCAATGCTGCTTCAATCATAGGTTCATAGGTTCATAGGTTCATAGGTTTATACTAGGCTATCTGCCCTAAGGCATTTATAAGCCTAGCCCAAATTTTTGTGGCTTATGCCACCCCTTATATGAAAAAATATTGTGCCCATTAGTTTGTTGTGCCTCTGTCCAGCAGTGACACAGAGATGATTCCCGGGGTAAACCTACGATCTCCCATCCACAGGTCTAGATTTCTCTTGAACAGAGTCAGCGAGGTGCTCTGCCTCACATGGACCGGGATTTTATTCCACAGCATAGGAGTCTCTGAGTGATAAATCTATCCCTCCAGCACGTCCTATTTATATCCGTGCTAAGGTTTAAGTCGCTTGCTCTAGTGGTTTTGGTGGATTTGGTTTTTTTGAGGTGGAGCATGTCCATTAATTCCGGGGTGGACATGGCCTTGTATGTCAGGCACATGTCACCTCTGAGCAGACGGTATGCGACTGAATAGAGCTGGAGTTTCTTCAATCTGGCAGCATATGACAGATTTTGGAGTCCCTTTATCCTTTTGGTGAGGAACTTTTGGGGTCTCTCCAATTGCTGCAGATGTCGGGTGAGATACATCCCGAATGGGGCATTGTACTCGATCATTGGTCTGATAAGTGAAGAGTACAGGGGAACAATGACCTCACTAGATCTGGATGTGAATCCCTTCATGATCAGGTGGGCAATGTAGAAGGTCTTTCTAACCACTTTAGCAATGTGAGTGTCAAAGAAAGGCCACTGTCAACCTGGGTCCCCAGGTCCCTGATAACCTCTTCTGTGCTTAGTGGATTGCCACCTATATGGTAGCTTGGGGTTACCTTGTTTTTCCCGAAGGGTATGACTATACATTTTTGGCGTTTAACTTCAGGCCATGGCTCTGGCACCAGCTATCTGTTTCCGTGAGTCCCTTCTGAAGGATATCTGTGTCCGATGCACTTTCCACTATGGCGCCCAGTTTGCAGTCGTCTGCAAACTTTGTCAGCCAAAGTCCTCCCATGTTGGCCTGTACTTCTGAGAAGTAGATGCCAAACAATAGGGGGCCAAGGACCGAGCCCTGTGGGACACCACTTGTGACCGGCTTGGAGTCTGACACAGCGCCAGCAACTCTAACCCTGTGGGTTCTGTCCGTAAGCCAGTTTGCAACCCATCTTGTGACATATGGGTTTACATTTAAGCTGGTAAGTTTTTCTACAATACCCGAGTGGGGTATTGTGTCGAAAGCCTTTGCAAGGTCAAGGTAGGCTGTATGGACTGCCTTTCCCTCATCAATGGCCTTGGTGACTGTTTCGAAGAAGTCGACCAAGTTCAAAAGGCATGATCTTCCCTTGACAAAGCCAAACTGGGTCGGGTCCAATGTCTGCAAGTCCCTATATCTTTGTTTATGAGCTCCATTATGATCCTCTCCATAGCTTTGCAGACTAGACTTGTTAAGCTTATGGGGCGGTAATTACCAGGGTCCGTAGAGGCGCCGCCTTTGTGGAGTGGGACAACAGTTGCCGTACGCCACTCCTTGGGCACGTATCCTGTGGTAAGGCTGAGATTAAACAGCTGCCTTATGTGCGGGTTTAATTCCTCATTTAGCTCGTGTAGCACACAGCCGGGGACACCATCCGGTCCCATTGATGCTGTGTTTTTAGCTTTAGAGAGAGCAGCTTTCACCTGCGCATTTGAGATGTCCGGGAGGCTACACTCGGCTGGGATAGTCATCTCTCCTTTAGGGGGGGAGAGGGGGGTGAAGTTTGCACTGAACCTGTCTGCCAGGAGGTTGGCAATGTCTGTGGGTTCAGTGATTTTGTATCATTTTGGACTAATTCTGAGCATATCTGGGAGTTTCCACCCAGGTTCCTAACATAGCTGAAAAAGGCCTTATGATTGTCCTTTGAATCCATGGCAATTTTTCTCTCAAAATTGGCCTTAGTTGATTTTATGAGTGCTCGTATTTTTTTACTAATAATGATCAGGAGTGACTTCCCTTTTATGGATTTTGTTCTATCATGTAATAGCTTTCTCCTCTTATTGTAAAGTTTGTTAATGGCTGGGGTCCACCAGACTGGACGTTTGCTCTTTGTGGAAAGAGTCTTGGTTTTATTTGGGATTGCCTGATCCATGCAGTCCTGGAGGTGTTCATAGAAGGCATTTGTAAGAGCTTCCGCAGCTTGGGTTGTGGTTTCCACTGGCTCAGGGGCCTTGAAGGATACCACACCAGTCTTGAGTAGTGTGAAGTTTGCTTTAGAGAAGTTCTTCACTATGGTCTTTTGTTTGGGGTGGGGGCGGGATGTGGATTTCCAGTGAGATTAGTTTATGATCAGATCTCACCAATGAGGGATATACTTCCGGTGTGGAGCATTTTGTCCCCATGTTTGTGACAATGAGATCTAGTATATTTTCTCCTCTCGTGGGAACAGTGACTAGCTGTTCCATGGCATTTGAATTTATGAACTCCAGGAACCGTTGGGCTAGAAAGTTAGGGCTTGAGTAATGTTCCCAGTCTATATTCGGGTAGTTGAAGTCACCCAATATGATGGTGTTTGGAGATACATTTATACCCTCCAGTGTCTTCAGGAAGGCTGTGTGGGGTTCCTGAGTTTGAGAGGGTGGCCTGTAGCATGCTACAATTTGTAGAGCAGTTTTGCCTATGGTTAGTTGCACCTGGATGGTTTCCGAAGCTTGATGCGTTGCCACCAACCTGGAGGTGTGGGTATCCTTTATGAATATGGATACACCCTCCTTTGTGGTGTGGTCCGGGTTTTGGGGCCAGAACGCATGATATGAGGTAAAACCTAATAGTGCCGGGTGCTCTCAGGAGCCTTGAACCAGGTTTCAGTTACAGCACAGACATCGATGTTCTCCATACTGAGAAGGGCCTCGAGTGCGTGCATTTTGAGATTTAGACTTCTGGCATTGAGCAGCATTACCCTCAGTTTCTTTCCATTTTTGTTTTCTAGGGTGGTAGGTTTAGAATTTGAGCCTTGCCTAAAAAGGCACTATGGGGGTGGCAAGAGCCTTAGCCAATATCCGAATCCCAGGGTGACAGGTGCAAGCCATCCCTTGCGAAGCAGCGTGGCTTGTCAAGCATGTCATCCCAGGCAGACAGACACTGGATCCCCTTTGAATGACACCAGACATTAAGCCAATTGTTAAAGCTGATCATCTTGTCTCTATATTGTGGCATCATTCTTGGTGAAGGAAGGATACTGCTCAGGGTTAGGGTCATACCTGCCTGGGCTACATAATCAGAGAGCTCCTCTATGTCTCTTTTCATGTAGTCCAGGGAGGTACGTCTCAGGTCGTTCACACCAGCATGGACAATGTGAGTTTCAAAAGAAGAGAAGTTTTAATGCTAAGTCTGTTTTCATTGCAAGACTGTTGCTTTGTTTAGCAAATGTGAAATGCATGCCTCTGTGTTTCTGCTATAAAATTTGAAATAAAAGTTGTAAATTAAATCCAAATATCTGTAATCATTGTAGAAGTAAAGCATAAGACAGTATGCATACTGATAGATTTGAACAGTATCTGTGGCAAATGGGTAGAAATAGCCAAGTAATGGGACACTGGAATGGATGTGTGTGCATGTGGGGGTCTGCGTGGGTGGCGGGGCTGTGTGTGGGGGTGGGGCTGCATGGGTAGGGCTGCATGGGCAGGGCTCTGGGTTTTGCACCCCCCTGCAAAAAATCCTGCGGGCTCCCTTGTCTCTGATGCTACAACCACATCCTAGACAAGCTGCTAAGTGTCCCTGATCCAAGTCAAAGGGCACTGCTAGGACCACTTGACTGGTGTAGATCAGATTACGAAGAGTTTAGTGATAAATGTGGAGAGTCTAAAAGGACAGGGATTCTAAGTGTCTGTGTGTGTTACTACTCAGGTGTTAGTTTGTGTGAGTGTATCTAAACCAGCAGGTGATTTGCTGTACAGTTGTTTCCGGGTGGCCTTGGCACAAGAGAAATTGAGTCTTTTACTTCCTATTTGTCCATGTATTTGCTTGGATAAATTCTGATGGCTGAAGGCTGTTTTAGTTGTGGCTGTTGCACACTTAAGGGGTTGCATACTCTAAGGTCTACTTATGTTTGTTAAAATATGTTCTTGGTTTATTTGTGATTGCTGAAGGTTATTCTATTCCTGCTGTTTGCACTCCAGCGGGTGTTTTACCTGGTTTAGGTTTAATCTTTGTCTAGATATATCACTGGTGTCAGCTTTCATCTGTATCCAGCATTTCATCACTGAACAGTTGCATCCATATTTGCTCTTCATAAGTGCTTGATCTGTGTATAATTTCTGTTAAAGGATCCAGGTGTCCTATGTGATAAAGTTGCTCTTCTTCTGTTGTGCTGACACACATTTAGAAATGCTGATTATATATGTGAAGGCAACAAATAAGTATGAATTCTCCTCTTGGAAACATGACTAGGTGCATATAATATGCAAACCAGTGGGTATTATGGCATGGACAATGTGTGACAGCTCTGTGTGTGTGTGTGTGTGTGTGTGTGTGTGTGTGTGTGTGTGTGTGTGTGTGTGTGTGTGTGTGTGTGTGTGTGCGTGTGCGTGTATGTAGTATTGTACAACATACCCTTATCTACACAGACATGTCTTTAAACAGAACTAAAACATCCTACAAAATGCAGCAGGTTTACAGTATATTTACATATTTTATTGGACTAATGTTTCATAGGGGGATGCTAAATACCTGGGCTTTTTTAAATTGCTAATAAGTCAATTTACAGACATCTGTCTTCAAGTCACGTTAACCCTGAACAGCTCAGTACAGCAGAGTATATGAATGCTAGTCTGACATAGTAAGGTATTACTTTTGTGTATGTAAATCTGTTTCTTCATTATTACAGCAGTAATGATGTAGCTCAGCATACACAGAAATTGTTTGTGCAGATGTGCACTTTTGGAGGTGCTCTCATGAATACTTAGCTGTGCTCACAGCACTGAATACATAATCAAAGTTGTAACTTTTTAGAGATATTCTGTGGTATGTGGTATGCATTACTAACACTGAAATGTCACATGTACTCTAAAATACTACTGCTTGCCGAAACAGGAACATATCTGGTTTCCCTGGGATTAACCATGCTACTGAAATGACAGCTACATGCTTAATATAGCTACTCCTTGTTCTGGGGTATTATACACAGTCACATATAAGTAAAAGCATGACTCAGCTGTCTGTAACCTTGTTTAGCATGTCAGCACTATTCAGCTTCCTCAGTACATGCTGCAATGTATCTGCATGAACTACCACAATTTTGTCTTTAGGAATTTGTTTCCCTGGCTCTTGTATTATATGGCCATTCCATTTAAGATTTATAAATGACCGTGAAAAATCTACATAGCAAAATATTTATAGCGATCCTAGCAATTCCTCCCACTGGTTTCATAATCCTGGATCTGCAGCAGGCTTTCTGTTAAGAAAAGGCAAACAAGCTCTATTGTAACAACTGAGTGAGCCGCTGAGACTTCATGCATGAAATGTGATATGACTGGATAACTGAACAAATGAATGTGGGAAGAGAGTCTTAGTTCTTTAAAAGCTGTTTGATTAACATGGGGATTCCATTCTTCATTCTTAGAACTGTGTAATTAGCCTGGTGATACTATTCTTTTTTTATAACTGTTGGATTAATGTGGGGATACTATTCTTAGTTCTTAGAACTATTTCACTGACAGCACAGGCATTGAAGGGGCAGGAGTGAGCAGCTGACACTAGTGCACCACATTGATGGGGGAAGGAATGTGATAGCACACATGCATCCCTATCAGCAGTATGGAACTCAGGAAGGAATGTGATAGCACACATGCATCCCTGTCAGCAGTATGGAACTCATGAAGGAATGTGATAGCACACATGCATCCCTATCAGCAGCATGGAACTCAGGAAGGAATGTGATAGCACACATGCATCCTTATCAGCAGTATGGAACTCTGGAAGGAATGTGATAGCACACCTGCATCCCTGTCAGCAGTATGGAACTCAGGAAGGAATGTGATAGCACGCATGCATCCCTGTCAGCAGCATGGAACTCAGGAAGGAATGTGATAGCACGCATGCATCCCTGTCAGCAGCATGGAACTCAGGAAGGAATGTGATAGCACACATGCATCCCTGTCAGCAGTATGGAACTCAGGAAGGAATGTGATAGCACACATGCATCCCTATCAGCAGTATGGAACTCAGGAAGGAATGTGATAGCACACATGCATCCCTGTCAGCAGTATGGAACTCAGGAAGGAATGTGATAGCACGCATGCATCCCTGTCAGCAGTATGGAACTCAGGAAGGAATGTGATAGCACACATGCATCCCTGTCAGCAGCATGGAACTCAGGAAGGAATGTGATAGCACACATGCATCCCTATCAGCAGTATGGAACTCAGGAAGGAATGTGATAGCACACATGCATCCCTGTCAGCAGCATGGAACTCAGGAAGGAATGTGATAGCACACATGCATCCCTGTCAGCAGTATGGAACTCAGGAAGGAATGTGATAGCACGCATGCATCCCTATCAGCAGTATGGAACTCACAAGCTGCTGACAGGAGGGAGGGAGGAGCATCAGTCTTAAACATGTGGACTTCCACTTCCATGTTAGTTAACTTTTGCCCCAGGAAATTATTTAACTATAGGGCTTTTGCCTTCAGGGTGCAAATTGGTCAACAGAGCACTTGAGAGGGTAGAGTTTGATGGCAGTTTAATGTAAGCAATTTGTATAACTGAAAAATGGGTCTCATTATAGTGTCTATAAAATAAATCATAGAACAAAACCTGAGAGTCACTAAAAAACAATGGAATTGTGAGGGAACTTCTGACAATCAGTAGTAATTCTAAGTATCGGTGTCCAACTTAAATAGAAAAAAGATCCTGCAAAAGAGGGTAGGCCATTTTAATTCCATATTATTTGGACAGAGAGCACATTGTAGGAAAGAAAAGGCATGGCCAAAAAACAAAATCAAGGGCATCGCAGTGGAGCAGTGGTTAATGTTGTCACCTCACAGCAAGAGGTTATCCGCTTTGATTCTCGGCTGGGGTACCTTCTGTGTGGAGTCTACATGTCCTCCCTGCATTTGTGTGGATTTCATCTGGGTGCTCTGGTTTCCTCCCACATTACAGGCATACATCTGGAGTGTTTCTCCCCAGGCCTCCTCTGAAAATTGGCTCATTCCAAGTTGGACTTTCCCGGAAACAAATGTTAAATAAATAAGTCAGTGTGTCTTCCTGATTAGGCCATTTAGGGATAAAACAAGATACTTGTCATGTTACAAAGAGGTTTGTTTTGTGCAGAACATCAAAACAAGATAAAATGTTTTCTTTACAGTTTTTGCCCAGAGTGGTCTTTTAAATGTGTATACAGCATTCTACAGTGCAAAGACAGAGACGCAACATGTAGTAATCAAATTATTTTAGTGATCAAACAACTGTTACTGTTCTTTGGGAGGGGAGACAGGCATATACATTTCTCAACTCTCACAGAATGACACTAAACTGTTGCTGAATTTGTTGTCTGGAAAAATTCCCAGAAAAATGAGGGCATACTTCTGAACCTCTAAACATTAAAAACTTAGCCAGGGCTTTTAAAACCATAACAGAGGATCAGAGAGAGGAACATTTTGTTATTTTTCATAAAGCAAGGTCTTTATAAACTAGACCCAGTATAGTTAGTGGTAGTGAATATATGACTTACTTTATGTATTTAATAAAGTACTTACCCATTTAAAGGTCTGATTTTATGAGGAACACTGTAAATTTAGGAGGAGCAAGACTAAATTTGAGGAGCAAACTCCTAGCACTATGACTAAAATGTAGTAGATGAGCAGTATGCAGCAGGGTGTGCTGCAACGTAAGCTGACATGAAGGCTACCTTTCTGGGATATATAACTAAAATTGGAGGTCACCTTTTGTAATAGATTCTACTGATTTTAGTGGTCCCGCTTGGTAGCAGTTGTCTTTAAGAGGCTTATATCATGCACAAAAGTGAGTGGCAGAGTGGTATATGGTCAGACCCTATGCAAACTGTTGTTGTTGCCTTTCGGCTTTTCCTGGTTAGGGGTCGCCACAGCAGAACTCCGGTCCGCTAATGATTGGCAGTAGATTTTCACGAACGCCGAGGTGCCAGTTCGACGTTCAATGTTCAATGAAGGCACGCCCATTTACGCATGTCTTTTGAACACCCATCCGACCGCAGGGAGTACATGCAGACTCCACACAGAAGGCACTCCCTGCACTCCAGCCGGGAATCAAATGGGAGAACCTCTTGCTGTGAGGCAACAACGCTACCGCTGCACCACCTATGACTCTGAATTCAGCCCTATGGACCACAGACACCAGGTAAGTAGTGTTGCATGTTGCATGTGTACAACTATTCCAGTGTTCACTGCTTTAATGCTTGTGGTAGTGTTTTTTGTTTTGCATAGGTATGCTTGTACTGACACACTTCTTTCATTTCTCTGTAGAGTAGCTGTATCAAAGGACACTAATGTGATGAAAGAATGAGACCAATGTCTGGGCAGGCAGGAGTGATAACTGATGAACTGTATATTTTGTTTGTTTTCAGATTTGCATAATTATTATATTAACTCTGTATTGCTTCAGGGACATATGACATACTGCCATTTCCTGGAAACAAAGTTCTGACTTGCACAAAGTAACTTATGAGGTCCATGCACGATGCTTTAGGATACTCTAAACAGATGATTGACTAAAGAATACATATCTGAGAGTGTTGACCAGGACTATAGCAGACATAACAGAGGCCTTAAGGACAGCTATTTATGAAACAGCTAGACCATCAAATGTAAAATTATTAGTCCTCCTCCCACTTCCCTCAGTGTTGTCTGCTGCCAGTGGACTGTAATGTACATTGATGCCAGCATCTTAATTCAGCCACGTGCCACAGAAGAATGACATCCAAATGTGGTACCACTGACTTTGGTTTGATGACAGAGCTGAGTCATCAAAAGAGCAGTTTAGGAGGGAAGGACTGCATTCCAGTGCACTTCTTTACTTTTCTGACAGATTGTGGAAGATGTTTTTTGGCACTTACCTGACACTTGGAGAATGTTGGGTATATTGGTAGCTTGGGTGACTGTGTCCACACATTGTTGGCATAACTGCACATCCTGCCCCTTTCATAGGTTCATAGGTAGGCACTAGGCTATTGGCCCTAGGGCCTATACAAGCCCAGCCAAAAGGTAGGGAAGGATATAGCTAGGGGTATGTCTACATGGTGCTGTACAAATGCTACAGCCTTCCTGAGTCCCAGCCACATAGCAGAATTTGTTAGCAACATGTGGCATAAACTAGTGGTCCTAGCAGAGTATTCATGGGGCAAGATAAGACCGTTAATGATTGCTGGTTACTGCAGGCACTGACCTAGTGGCATACAAGTAAAGGGAAGAAGCCAATCAGTTATTCTCATTTTTTACTTCCATACAGTCTAATTTTTGTCCACAAATATAAACTACTACCCTTGGTGCCACATAGTGGCAGTTAAGTACCCCCCCCCCGACAGATGTTTAGTCTGCCAGCATTCCTACTCAGTCTCAGACTGGCTCTGATGCCTAAGTTTGTGTGCTGCAGAAGCTGCAGATGGCTGCCTGCCCTTTGTACTAATACTTACATTCTCACTTCACTATAGCTAGTCTAACTGATGTGTGGCAGCACTGTTGTGTGGATGAAGGGTGTACCCTTTATCTAGAAATAAGCAGAATGCAGCATTTGTTTGACATGATCAAACAGGAAGTGTGTATGTACAACTGGCACAGACTTATCTAAATAATCATTCTGATGTCATACACTAACTTGTTTTCAGAAAGCAGATGCTTTAATAATCAATTGTTACATCTGCAACTTTGAAAGGTAATTTTCATTATGTCTCTACATGTAGTGCTTCCTCTTGAATGGAACGGTTTACCTTTGAAAGCAAGCATTTTGTGACTTAAAATTTACCTTCAAAAAGTAAACTTTTAGTGAAGAAGTGTGGCTATCAGACATATGCCTATATTTGTGCATATCATGACCTTTTGGTTGTCATAATGACATGCTGAAAATATACATCAGGATGTGCATTACTCCAGAACACCTGTGCCTGTTCCCTCAATAAAATGCTGTGTTATACATGTAAAATGAAACTGTACAGTATATACATTTTGTGATTGCTGATGCATAGATTGAGATTGCTTTGACAACAATTCCTGCTAGATATTATAAATTACATGAAAAAACATATGTGAATACTGATTCTGATTCTAATTCCCAGAATTATACCTGGAGTAATTTCTTGGTAAATGATTAGATGTGAGAACAGGACTGCCAATTACAGATATTGTGTCTTACTTGGAAAAGTTACCTTGCCTTGAAAGTAATAAATGATGCACTTTGTTAGAAGAAACTTAGGCTGTAGCATTTTTTACAGCATTATTTAGAAATCCTGACACAGAATCCTGTAAGGGCAGTCATGGCTTGTACCAAAACAGAAATGTTTGAGTCAGATACATTTGAACTTTGTATTTAGAAAGGAGTTCTGTTCTATAAATAAGACAAAAAATAAAGAAAAAGAAAAAAGGGAGAGTAAGGTAAGTGTTTGATCTTATGTGCAAAAAGCAAGTATTTGCATTTTTTCTGAGTAGTGGTGAACTCGGAACTATTTCTATTAAGCATTTGGATGCAGCCCCCCACAATGGAACAGGAGACCTTGCCCCGCTTAAAGTACTAATTTTGTACAACTGTTTGTACCCAGTCTCCTGATCATAGTTTTGTGCATTTGGAATGGTATGCTTACTATATTGTTTATTATCTGAGTTGTAATTTTTAGTCCTCTACTGATGTGCATTGAAATTGAATATAAATGATTGCTTTATATTAAAACCAAAGAGATTCTAACAGAGTCTTGTGGAGTTCTGAGGCCTTTGGGTATTTAATAGCCAGACCTCTGGGTCTCTATTATTGTAGGCTGCTTAAGTGAGCCTTACAAGGAAGTCATAGTTGCAGCACACGTAGTAAATATAAACACTGTAACTTGCAGTCTTCTTATCCTTTCATCAGTCAGAAAGTTGAAATGTGATACTCGGCATCACCTGCTTTTTCTATTTGTGGTTTATGTGATTATATGTTCCAGAACTTGTGTGACAGTACACACACACACACACACACACACACACACACACACACACACACACACACACACACACACACACACACACACACACACAAACATTCTGTCTGTAAAGGCAGTCAGCTTTTGGTATTATGGAGCTATCGTTTTGCAAAATATTTTGAAAATAAGTTGTATTTTCTATATAAAAATTGCAGTCTGTGCTGTTTGCTTCTTTATTCACATCAGTATTTCTGTAAATTTAGTCAGTGGACTGCAGCACTTGTGAGGAGTACTGAACAATGTTTCCAGCATTATTTGCCTTGAATATGTATCCCTGACATCATAATGAAATAATTTAGTGTGTATGTGTGTTTATGTGCATGCGTGTATCTATCTATCTATCTATCTATCTATCTATATATATATAAAATGTGTGTGTGTGAGTGCATGTGTATATATATATATATATATATATAATTATAAATAAATATGTATATGGGGTCCCTATCAATTGATTGAGTTTTCAGAAAGTCAAACTCCTTATTGTTGAGGCCATATGATCAAATTTTTGAAAACTCAAAACTTTTGAATGGAGATTGCGGTACAATGAGGATTGGGAAATTTACCCTTTTCCTTACTGTAGTGCTATCTCGGAGTTGGTATATATAATTTGCAGGGGGTGTGGGAGGCACAAAAATGTAAAAAAGGTAGATTTTTGTGGAGTTTATTTTGATGTTCATGTTTTCAGAAACTTGATCTTATGGTTTGTTTGAAACACAAAAAAAAATTTGAAGAGACCATACAATCGAGTTTCCAAAAAAAAAATCATAAAAAAAAAAAAAAAAGAACACAAAAATCTACCTTTTTTAAAATGTTTCCAGGGGAGGGGGGCAGGCCCCCCTACACCCCACATTCCCTCCAAATTATATATATCAATTCCGAGATTGTACTACAGTTAGGAAAAGGGTAAATTTCCCGACTGCAAATCACAGAAAGAGATGAGCCGGTGGTAAAGTGGAGCATATAATCCAAACAGCTTAAAGAAGAAAAAAATAATGCTCCACACCGTCAAACACTTTCCAACAATTTTAATAAAATGACAAAGCTTTTATCATTCTTCAGTGTCTTACAAAAAACAGCTATAAAAGCAGCATTTTTAAATATCATTAAAACACACCGCGTGACACAGCAGCCTATCAACAAACACAATTAAAAAAAAGAAGGTAGACCACCACCACGAACGATGTAACAGCTAGTATTTCATAAAATCCAAAAAAGTGAGCGCTTTCTCGTGCTGCCAATGCACGCTTCTTCAGACAAATTGAAACTTGTCTGAAGAAGCGTGCATTGGCAGCACGCGAAAGCGCTCACTTTTTTGGATTTTATGAAATACTAGCTGTTACATCGTTCGTGGTGGTGGTCTACCTTCTTTTTTTTTTTTTTTGATTGTTGCTGGTTTTCTGTGGTCGACCAACTTTAAGGGAAAGGTGTGTCTTTTTACTTTGAAACACAATTAAGAGCAGCAATTAAACTTTTAAAGGCATAATAGCAGTCAAAAATATATACATAAAACATAGTCACTTTTTCTTTATTCTCTGTTGTTTAAGTTTCAGGACAGGTTTCAAAGTGACTTGTTTATTAAGACCTGGGTACTTATCTGCCTCCATGCGAATAATCCACTCATATTCTTTCATATCAACATTATTTATTAAATCTCCCCATCTGACATTTGGATGCACTGCATGTATTACTCCAAAGCTAAATTGATATGTGTCATCATTTTCACTAATATGTTTAGCCATAGAGTTAGTTAATATTCCTCTGCGAATCTCAGACCTGTGCTCTATTATCCTATCTTTAAGTCTTCTAGTCGATTTCCCAGCATAGAAACCCACACATCTATACTATGTGTGTGTGTGTGTGTGTGTGTGTGTGTGTGTGTGTGTGTGTGTGTGTGTGTGTATATGGTTGTGAGTGTTTAGGGTTAACGTCAGGGTTAGTGTAGGGGACAGCTTTAGCGCATTACTGTGTGTGTGTGTGTGTGTGTGTGTGTGTGTGTGTGTGTGTGTGTGTGTGTGTGTGTACCTGTCTTGTTTAGTGGTAGTATTATGGGAAGGGATTTTTTAATGTTAAGATGCACATTAGGGTTAGAGGCAGGGGTATGGGCAAGGTTAGGGTTAGCACACATTACTAAGGTGGTGCAGAGGGGAAAAACATCTTAACTTTTAAAAAGTCCTTCCCATAATACTACCACTGTTCAGACAAATTTGAGATGAATGTGGTCGGGTGACAGGAACTGCATCGGAAGAGAAAATTGTTTCCTTTTTCGATGTACTGAGTATTGATCCGTTGTTTGTGTGATGTAATGAAAGGTCAGTATGACATGGTGCACCTTTTGCATGTTGACTAAGTGACATGTCGACCATTTTTTATATAATCATGCATAATCATATATATATATATATATATATATATATATATATATATATATATATATGTGTGTGTGTGTGTGTGTGTGTGTGTGTATTTGTATGTATAAATGAACACAGAGCAACTGGGATATGCCAGGTGAATAAAGAATGCTGTGGCACAAAGGTTGATATTAGGAGAGCTGAGGTACAGAGCAGCTTAAAAGTAAGCAAGCAGTCAATAAATAGTACACACCGTCCCATTAGCTTGACAAGCCTTATCTGCAAAGCCATGGAGAGGATCATAATGGAACTCATAAATAAAGACATAGGGAACTTGCAGACTTTGGATCCAACCCAGTTTGGCTTTGTCAAAGGCAGATCATGCCTTTTAAACTTGGTTGACTTTTTCGAGACAGTCACCAAGGCCATTGATGAGGGAAAGGCAGTCCATACAGCCTACCTTGACCTCGCAAAGGCCTTCGACACAATACCCCACTCAGGTATCATCAAAAAACTCATCAGCTTGAATGTAAACCCATACATCACAAGATGGGTTGCAAACTGGCTAAGTGACAGAACCCACAGGGTCAGAGTTGCTGGAGCCATGTCAGACTCAAAGCCTGTCACAAGTGGTGTCCCACAGGGCTCAGTCCTGGGTCCACTCTTGTTCGGCATCTACTTTTCTGAAGTACAAGCAAACACAGGAGGGTTATGGCTGACAAAGTTTGCAGATGACTGCAAACTGGGCCATAGTCGAAAACACATCTGACACAGATATCCTTCAGAAGGGCCTCACAGAAACGGATAACTGGTGCCAGAGCCATGGCCTAAAGTTAAATGCCAAGAAATGCATAGTCATACCCTTCAGGAAAAACAAGGTTACCCCTAGCTACCATATAGGTGGCAATCCACTGAGCACAGAAGAAGTCATCAGGGATCTGGGGACCCAGGTTGACAGTAGCCTTCGCTTGACACTCATGTTGCTAAAGTAGTTAGGAAAACCTTCTACATTGCCCACCTGATCATGAAGGGATTCACATCTAGATCAAGGGAGGTCATCGCCCCCCTGTACTCATCACTCATTAGACCTATGATTGAGTACAATGCCCCAATCGGAATGTATCTGACCAGACACCTGCAGCAGCTGGAAAGGCCCCAAAAGTTCCTCACCAAAAGGATAAAGGGTCTCAAAAATATGTCTTATGCTGCCCGACTGAAAGAACTCCATCTCTATTCAGTCTCATACCGCTTGCTCAAAGGTGACCTGTGCCTGACATATAAGGCCATGTCAAACCCTGATTTGATGAATATGCTTCACCTCAAAAAATCTAGATCCCTCAGAACCACAAGGGCGGAGACTTAAACCTTGACACGGTTATTAATAGAACATGCTGGAGGGACAGATTCATCACCCAGAGACTCTGCATGCTGTGGAACAAAATCCCGGTACATGTGAGGCAGAGCACCTCGCTGGCCTTGTTCAAGAGGAATCTTGACCAATGGATGGGGGATCGCAGATATACCCCAGGGATTACTTCAGTGTCACTGCTTGACAGAGGCACAGCAAAATAATAGGCATAGTTTTATTCAAACTAAAGGGGTGGCGAAAGCCAAATAACTATGGGCTAGGCTTATAAATGCCCTTGGGCAGATAGCCTAGTATGAACCTATGAACCTATGAACCTATGAACAGTTATTTTACAGAATATAAAGTATTGATTTAATGCATTACTCATAGTTCCTAAGTCTTATTTAAAAAATAACAGAAAACACTAGAAAGCACCTTATATATAAATACATCACCTAAACCAGGACCCCTAGGAATATCCTTTATAGGGTTAAACTTAATAACGTGTCAGCTACTTTAGTTATCGTTTACTACCTTATTAACTAATTGAGCATGAGTCTGTTCATCACTAGAAGTCAATTTAGCTGTTCCAACAACAATGAATTAAACTTCATTTATGATGCAGGTGAATTGACAGATTAGGATCAGGGCTGGAACTACCTTATCTACAGGCCACTGATTCCATGTAGAAAGAAACTCCAACAGCGTATTTACATTTTGAGAGCAAGTGTTGTTCTTAATTCACTTAAATAATATGTGGAGATAAGTTGAGCTACCTGACACTAAGAAGTGTTCGCATGTCTGAGAGGGGGGAGGGTACTGTCACTTTTATAGAACTCCATTTTTATTCCTGATTTGCTGCAAATTTAGGACATGCTGTGATTTATTTATATATTAATTTGCATTTGGTTACCAGAAAAATCCAAGTGGTCATGCAAGATCCCTTTTCAGAGGAGGCTCACAGAGAAATGCTCCAAAAACATATTAAAACATAAAAATCTATACTTTTAGATAAAATAAACTTCTACCACAACAACCAGCAAACCCACCAATACAAACCCCAACAGGATCCACCTATGAAACTCCTAAGCATATTGCTAATGCATTTACTACCTTCTTTACTGATGCAGTCCAAACTCTCGCTAACTCATTACCTTCTGTTAGCACAAGTTTGTCATTCTCCTTGACTACTTTAACCCCCTCATTTCATTTACAACCAGTCCCAACATCCCTGATCTACACTCTTCTTCATAAACTAAAACCTTGCACCCCCTCAGCTGACCTTCTACCAGCAGAATATCTACAAATAGCTGCATCAGTAGTTGCCTTTCCTATTTCCATCCTTATAAATAGAACCATTACCAAAGGAACAATCCCATCTATCTGGAAAGTCTCCCATATTATCCCACTGCACAAAGGGGGGGCAACTCAACTGAACTCGCAAACTACCACCCAATAGCTTTACTCTCTCCTTTAGCTAAAATAATGGAAAAATGTATTCACCGCCAACAACTAGACAACCTACTGCAAAATAACTTACTGGCTAACTGTCAGCACGGCTTTAGGCTTCACCATAGTACCACTACAGCCCTCTTATCCTTTTCTGACTGTATTAACAATAACCGAAACAACAATACTCTATCCTCAGCACTCTTTATTGACTTATCAAAAGCCTTTGATATGGTCAACCATCAGCTTCTTTTGAATGTACTTAAGTGCATCTCACTAGATACACAGGCTTTACAATGGTTTAAATCCTACCTTGAAAATAGGCAACAGGCTGTGCTTTGGGAAAATGATCTATCTTCTCACCTTCCTATTACTGTAGGAGTCCCTCAAGGTTCTCTCCTGGGCCCTCTCCTTTTCTCAATTTTCATCAATGATCTTACTCTAATAATTCCTCAAGCTACATATATCCAATATGCTGATGACTCCACACTAATATGCTCTGCTACCTCTACACCTCAACTCCAGTCCATTACCCAAACAGTGCTTAACATAGTAGAAAGCTGGTTCTTACAGCATAGCCTCCTCCTGAATCCTAAAAAGACAAAACTACAACTCTTCACTCCCACACAAATGTACTCCCAATTGACTTCACAGTTATATCCAATGATGGCATTGTCATATCTCCTGACCCAGCTAACAAGCTCTTAGGGGTAACAATGGACCATAATCTTAGTTTTGACACACATATTAACACAACAATAAAAACAATATACAGAAAATTAGGCTCCCTCTATAGGATTAAACCCTTCCTTACTCCAACAGCTAGAACAACTATTGCCCATACCCATCTAATTTCTACCCTCCTCTATGCCTCTCCCATCTATACCAACCTATCAAAACACAACCTTAACAAACTAGCTACCTCCTACAACAATATTGCCAGATTTGCTACTGGTTCCTCATTTAGAACTCACCACTGTCAAAACCTAAAGCAACTAGGTCGGCTAGAACTTTATAATCAGCTTCAGTTTCAACAACTTATTATTGCCCATAAGATCCTCTATCTTCCTAAAAATACTCCTATACTTACTAGCCTTCTACCCCCTACAGTAATTTGACAACCCTTTGCTCAGCCAATAACGTACTAGTATCTACAGTCAAATCCAAAAACAAGGCCAGTGATTCTCTGTTCGCCAACACTGTTGGCAAATCCTGGAACCTGCTTCCCAAGGAACTCTCATCTCTCTCCTCAGTGAAACTGTTCAAAAAACAACTCAGAGAATACCTTAACAACCACTGGTTATGCCCATGTAGTAACCCAGACTAATCTTACCACCACTTTCTCTGAACCCTACCTATATAATCATTTGCAATTTATTCCAACTCTCTCTATGCCTCAGAGAGTAGACCCACCTGTACTAATTCAGTCTTTTCAACCTTCTCTTACATAGGATCCTCCTAAATTATGTCCTGGCATAGTTGGCAGCTTGCAGCATTACTTGTTTTCACATATAAATATCTATCTTGACATTCTTTATCTTTCTTATTACATGCTACCTTAAAGTTGCTATGTTACTATAGGATAAATTGGATGACTCACTGTTAAAGACTGTACCTGAAGCTGCTATATTTGTTAGTGTGTTTTTCACTTCTCTTTCTTATTGTGTGCTGCTTTCAATTGTTTGTTGTTCAATCCCTTTCTTATTAGCTGTTACTTTTAATAGTACTATTTTTCTATATAACATTTGTATTCTTCACCTTAAAATAGTACTGTAACTAAATTTGTTACAAGTTTACTTATCTGCACCTGAAGTTGCTAAAATTTTGCTTATGCGGAGCTTTTCTCCCCGGGCCTCTACTGAAAATGGACATATATCCAGTTAGACCAGCCCGGTCAAGAAATGTAAAATAAATAAAAATAAAATATATAGTGAGAGAACACTTACAAAGCGATTATAGCAGACAACTTGTGAGTACAAACAATATTTCAAGTATAGTGATATTATCACTACTTGCTTACTGTGGCCATATGGTGTTGTATTGAATGTATCCATAATCAGCTAAATGGGGGCCTTGGTGCATTAACAGCTGCCCAGTCTTACCAAGGAGTGAAAGCCATCAATAAATGCTTGTTAATTTGCCTTGCCAGCCAGGTACTCCAATAGGCCAAGTCTTTTTCCAGGCTCCCTATTGAAATGTTGGCATTCAAAATGGCAAGTACCAGCAAACAGAGGAAAAAAACACCGAAAATGCAGATGAAGTGTGAATATCGAACAATGCTTTTCTCTTAAACGCTTCGTTTTTTTTTTTTTTGTGGCACAGGCAGTGGGAGGGACAAGCCCTCCATACCCCCAAACTTCAACATCACCATATGATCAAAAAAATCAATATTCTGAGAAACAGCAGTTCTGGACTTAATATATAGAACTCCGGATATTCAGCCATTCAGTCTCAGCATTACAGGACTCTCTATAACAGATCCTTACATTTCATATGGGTACCTTTTTTCCAACCTGCTGAGGAAGAGAGTGAGGGATGGGCTTTGTTTTAAGAAGATGGGAAGTTTTTTCCATATATAAGGTAGACTTTGGGATACTGATCTGTCCCTCCAGCAAGTTCTGTTAGAGTCACAAATAAGATTCAGGTCTATGGAATGTGTAACCCTTGTATAATTTTTCTTGCGAATATGTAACATTTTCATCAGGGCTGTATCAGAGAATGCCTTGTAAGTCAGGCATAAGTCCCCTCTCAAACAATATGAGAATGAGATGGAGTAAAGGAACAGGGCCTTTATTCAGTCTGCATAAGACATGTGCCTTACACTTTGTATTTTTTTAGTGATAAACATCTGGGGCTGCCCCAGTTGATGTAAGTACCTGGTTAGGTACATGCAGAAGGAAGCATTGTACTTGATTATGGGCCGATTACAATGGCACTATGACTTCCTTTGATTTTGATGCAATGCCTTTACTTATAAGTTGAGCCACATAGAAGGATTTCCTCACTACTGTAGCTATGTGGTGGTCAAAGTTTAGGTTACTATCTATCTGTGTTCCTAAGTCCTTCCCCACTGGGTCTATGTTTAATGGTATGCTATCAATATTATAATTTTCAGGGATATCTGATTTATTGAAGGGTAAAATTATCCATTTTTTAGCATTTAGTCTCACACCATGGTTTTGGCACCAGTTGTTTGTCATTTTTAGGCCTATTTGTAGCATGTCAACATCATTTAGGGATTCAGTGATTACTCCCAGCTTATGGTTGTCAGCAAACTTCATGAGCCAGAGGCCATCAACATTGGCCTTCACTTCAGAGAAGTATATACCAAACAGGAAGGGTCCCAACACTGTGCCCTGTGGGACTCCAATAGTAACAGGTTTCTTATCAGAAGTGGATTCACCTTTCTAGACAACATGCAGGTGGTGGAGTGGTGAAATGGTTAACATTGTTGCCTTACAGCAAGAAGTTCTCTGGTTCGATTCTTGGCTGGGGTCCTTTCTGTGCAGACTCTGCATGTCCTCCCTGTGTTTGCGTGGGTTTTCTCTGGGTGCTCTGCTTTTCTTACACATTCCAAAGACATGTGTCTGGAGAATTTCTCTCCAGGCCTCCACTGAAAATAGACTCTGTCCTAGTTGGACTTTCCTGGTCAACAAATGTTAAATAAATAAACAAATGTGCCCTGTTAGTGAGCCAACTGGCAATCCATCTGACAATGTAGGGGTTTATGCCTAACTCAGTAAGTTTATCTGTGAGTGGGGGATTGCGTCAAAACATTTGGCCAGTTTAGGTAAGTGGTGTGCACTGTTTTACTCTCATCCATAGCCCTGGTGACTTTCTCAAACAGGTCCACCTGACTGAACAGACAAGGCCTCCGTTTGACAAAGCCATATTGGGTCTGGTCTAGTTTTTGGAGATTTCCTATGTTGAAATTGATCAGGTCCATGATAATTCTCTCCATGGCCTTGCAGCTAAGACTGGTCAAGCTTATAGGTCTGTAGTTCCCTGGGTCAGTAGATGGGCCCTCCTTGTGCAGAGGGATGACTGTTGCAGTCCTCCATTCCTCTGGGATAAAGCCACTCTGTAGGTTGTCATTAAAGATGGTTTCTTGTGGCCCTGATACATTCTGTTTTAAGTTATTTAAGAAGCATCCTGGAATGTTGTTGAGACTCATGGAGGCTGTGTTTTTGACTTTAGTGAGTGCAGTAAGGACCTTTTCCCTCATAATGAACGGTAAGGGCATGGTATTGGGTATTTCTTTGGGTGTGGCTGGAGGTGACTTGGTGGATAAGCTTGAACTGAACTTGTCAGCCATGGGTTTGCTATAGTTTCAGACTGCATTTAAGTGTTGTCATTCATGATTAACCTGGCATATTGTTGATTGTTTCCACTGAGGTTACAAACATAATTAAAAAAAGCTTTATGGTTATCTTTCACTTGGGAGCCTATCTTTGCTTTATAGTTTGCTTTGGCAGATTTGACCACCTCTCTAATTTGTTTGTTTAGACTGGTGAGTGTCTTTTGCAATGTTTGGTCTGTTCCTTCCTGGCTTTGGACAGTTTTTTTTTTTCCTTTTGTTGAATAGCGTATTTATGCTAGGGGTCCACCAGGGTGGCTTATTTTTGCCAGTAATCATAGGTTTGACTCAGACAGGTACTGCCTCCTCTATGCAGCTTTGAATGTGGTTATACAGTGCTTTTGTGCACAGCTCAGAGTAGACCTCAGTGTCATTTGGGTTTGGAGGGACTTGGAAATTTAATAAGCTGTCGCTTAGTTTGAGGTAATTGGCCTTAGCAAAGTTGTTAACAGGTTTGGAGTTTGATGGGGGTTCTAGGTTAGTTTTAATAATAAAGCAGATCATTTTGTAGTTAAATCTTACCAGGAAGGAATTAATGCATGGGAGAGAGCAGCATCCCCCAGTGTTCATGAGGACTAGGTCTAGGATATTTGCACCTCTAGTTGGGGAACTAACTATTTGCTACAGGGTGTTTGCATTGAAAAGTCCAGAAACATCTGAGCAAGTGAATTATGGGCAATATAAATCTCCTAGTTTAAGCAGGGATAGTTGAAGTCACCCATAAGTATGGTGTTAGGCTGAATGTTAGGAGATTACAGTAGATTTAGGTAGGAGGTGTGGTTTTTGAGACTCATGTTAGGGGATCTGTAGCTAGCAAAGATATAATAGGAAGTTGGACCTATGGTTAGTTGGGCATGGAGCAGCTAAAGTGAGACATGTTGTTGGATCAGTCTAGCAGTGTACTTGTCCTTTATGAACACTGAGACACCTCTTCCTTTTGCTTTAGCTTAAGCTGAGGGGGAATTAAAATGTATAAAAGGCATTGTAGCCTTTGATAGCTGGGGTGCTTTCTATGGTTTTGAACCATGTTTCCATGACTGCACATATGTTTGCATTCTCCAGGGAGAAGAGTGCTTCCAGGGAGAGCATTTTTTTATTTAAACACCTAGCACTGAGCAGCAGTATCTTTAGGTAGCTGTGAGTGATTTTTGTTATGTTGGAGGGTTTAACAACTTGGCACAGCTTAAAAAAGGCACTATGAGGATAGATAAAGTTTTTACCAATATCTGGAAGCCAAGTGCTGTCAACTGCAAACCATCTCTGGCAAAGCATCATGGTTTGTCGATCATGTCTCCCCAGGCTGGTACATTTTGGATCCCCTTGTTCTGACACCAGAAACTAAGCCAATTGTTGAAGTCAATCAGTTTTTGCTTTTATTGTGGCATCATTATTGGTGAAGGGAGGATGCTACTCAAGGCTAGATTCATAGCTGCTTGGGAAACATACTCATGGAGCTCCATCATGTTCTCTCTTCATAAAGTCCAGTGAGGTATGTGTCACCCTGGTATTTGTGGTTTAAAGACCTAACTGCATGCACGATCTGGTGGACTCCACACAGACAGCTCACTGTGATCTTCAACTTGTTTAGCCTGGTAAGGGGGATATCAGCATATTTTACAATGGAATCTCCAATAACTAGAATGTTTGGCTGTCCTGTGTGTTGCCCTATGGGCTTGCAAACAGATTTTCAGAGTTATGTGTTGTGTAAGGTGCTCTCTTTTTTGAGTGTGCGGGCCACTGAGAGATGCTTTTAGGAGGTCATGGAGATTTAGGTAGATTACAAGTGAGTACCTCCACATATATGGGTCTATGTATTTGTTCCTTTGTGTTGGTAGTGAGTGTTTTGGGTGTAACACTAACAACGTGCTTTGCATTTTTTGCGTGTGTATGTGAGAGCTTTGCCTACAATGACGTTCTGTATCTACATCTCTCACACACTGTTTTTGTTCTAAAATTAAGTGGTTGTTAGTGAGCATGAGGCAGTTACTACACTGCCTCAGGCTGCCCATATCCACCAGGTCAGAAACAGGGATGACAGGGAAGTGCATATCCATTATACCAGACCCTTAGTAGATGGGAAGGAGTAGGGGAGAGTCATTTAAAGGTCTAAGTGTGAGTATTTAGTAATATACTATCAGATTCCCTACAGTGGTGCTGCCCTCTGCAGAAACTGGCAGTGTTTGAGCAGTTGTGAACAGCAGCAGACTATCCAGAGTATTTCCTATAGAGGATTTTAAACTGGAAAGGTTTGCTTATATACAAGGCACTGGTAATTGCATTTGCACGATGCATACATGTGAGGCTTTTATACCAGCAGGGTGGAAGAATTTTATACAGTTAAGCCCTCTGGCCAGTCAGATAAATGCATGGCTAGTCTTCCACCAGCAGTTCCAACTCAGATGGTTTGAATCAGCCCTCTGCTCCCACCAGAATGCAAAAAAAATCCTCTTAATGTAAAATTAACTGGTTTTGAGCTCAAGTGCAGTAAGAAATGCTTTATACAAAAGGTAGAACTTCTGCACTATCAGGAATCCTTGAAAATGAATTCACAAACCCTGAGAAATGTTCGCAAATGCAGAAAAAAGTGTGCAAACATAGGAGAACTTCTACAAATATAGAAAAAAATTCACAAAATCTAGAAATATTTTGGCAAACTCAGGAGAACTTTTCCAAACTCAGAACAGCTTTTCAGTATCAGAGGAGGTTGCAAAATATCAGAATGCTGTTAAAACAGCATAACAGCAGTGCAGTAACAAACAGATGACATTTTTTAACAAGAGCAGGCTGAAAAAACATGATAAATTCAACAAAAATCAGTAAATGTAACACAGAACTGTTAAATAGACCTAAGATAGTTAGAGCAAGTGCAAAAAATACTTATATCTGCTTTGTAGATCCAGGTGGTTTTAGAAGCAATTCAACTCTTGTAGTCACAGGTGTCCAAGGAAGATATGAATAAATGAGCACAATCTCACAAAACTGTAAGGCTTTTATACCAGCAGGATGAAAGACTTGTACAGCAGAATGAAAAACGTTTACACAGTTAAGCCCTCAGGCCAATCAGATAAGCACAAAATAAGCCTTCCACCAGCAGCTCTCAACTCTGATGGAATGAATCAGTCCTCCCACCCACACTATTTGGGTAAGTCTAGCTATTGCACCATCATACTGCAGTAAAATTCTTTAGTTTAATAAGTTCTTACACATAGCTGATAAGCTGAATGTGACCAAATACCCAAGAATAAAGACTGGAAATGTAACTGCTCATTTGAAATACCACATGAAAGACCGTTAAAGAAAGCGCACGTTTTCTTATCCATCACATGCATTTTTCTTTTGTAAGCTTACAATAAAGACCAGTAAATTCACCAAAAGGGGGTTGCAGTATTACATTCTGAAAGAAATGATAAGACAGTAGTATACTGGAATTGACTAGAAACAACTGAAATGAGACTGCAATGAATGTCTTTATCCATTAATTACCCAAACTTGTGCTGAACAGGTGCCATTTTCTCATTTCTGGGCCAAGTCTTTTTGTACTTTTCATAATACATTCTGCACACACTGTAGTTCTGTTAAGAATGCTTTATTAGACATTAATATCTGAATACTGTCTTTAACAACAGTGCTGATAAACAATATGAGTCTGTAGAAATTTTGGAATACTGGATAACAGTAACACTGCTGATAAATATAACAGTGATGATAAATATTTTTAACGTTTCTACATGTATATTCTGATTTTCCTGAATAATATAAACTGAAACAATCTTTTTCTCCTGAATGGTATTAACACTGGATATTTGACCTGACTTCAGTACTCAGGCTTGAGTGTCTTTCCTGCAAAGACCTTTTGCATATTAGTCCAAAAACTAACTTAACTGACTCAACTGACTGTGTCTGAAGTATTTTTTAATAATACCAAAACCTTGCAATGTTCTATATGGTTTACTATTGAAAATGCGAACGGCACTTGGGCGACAGTCGGAAATTCGAACGTATAAGGTCGTAAACAAGGATGTCGAAGACAAAATAATCAATCTAGGAACGGTTTTAACATGGGTCGAGGTAGGTGTTCAGTATTATTCCCTACTACAAACATCTTCCCTACCTCGACCCATGTTAAAACCGTTCCTAGATTGATTATTATGTCTTCGACATCCGTGTTTCCGACCTTATACGTTCGACTATCCGACTGTTGCCCAAGTGCCGTTCGCATTTTCAATAGTGAACCGTTCTACACACCTCTTTAACCTTGGTTTTCAAGCCTTGTCTTGCATGTGCTTCACAGTGCCTAACTGTCTATGCTTTATCTAGCATTTTATTGCAAGTAAACATATATTTCCTTGAGAAAGGAATGTTCTGTAGCTTTCCCTGAGAACTGTTATTTCTGCACATCTCATGCTTAGTCAGCAAAATTATCTTTTTATTTCTACTGAACTGTCTTTCCCCTGAAACTGAATGCATGCAAGAAAACACAACTCTGACTCTACATTTTCAGGCCTATTATTCCACCTTAATGTACTATAGTGAACTCACTAAGAATAAAGTGAAAACCCTCAGTCTAACAGCTTCCCCCAAGGTCCCTGATAAAAGTCTACAGGGACCTTTTTTTGTAGTTACTTCATATCTGTATTACTAACTACTGTAATCAGGTTTGAATATATGGGCTTTATGCCACCTCACTCATAATGTGCCAAAGTGTCCTGATAGATAGTGATATCCTCTATGGTCCCAAAGGTACTTTTAGCTCCAAATAGCTTTAACAGCTCCATATGCAGGAAATATACCTGCTCCAGCAATTATCCTGTTACCTAGATTCATAGTCTTTACAGTCGTTAAGTCTAAGTTTTGAAGCATTATTATATATCTAAAACCTGCACATTATTCTGAAAATTGGTGCCTTTTAATTCTGTGTTTTTTAAAACTGATTAGGCCAGGCAATTTTTTAACCCTGCTGTTCCAGAAACAGAAACATCATGAAGAAAATGCCATACACATAATTTACATAAATGCACATCTGTTGTACACATATTTTCTATAGATAGTTGACTTGTACACCACAGCTCTTGCCAACTTTAGGCATTACTCTGCATTGTCCCAGTCACTGCTGAGGTACTGGAGGCTGTTTTCAAGTTTTCAAGTGTACTTTTCAGTGTCTCTTCTTTGCTTTGGATTACCAAACCTCCCCTTTTTCCATCTCTTGTGCAAGGCTGGGTGACTTATATTTTTGACAGTATTTAAAATTAAACTGGACATTTAACCTGGAAATTATTTAGCAATATTTGCAAAACACACACAAAAAAAAAAGTTCTTAAAATAACATTTATAGCTTTCACAATTACAAACTGATAGCATTGCTTGTTGCCCTGACTTTATTTACATGTTTCTGCATGAAATAAACATTTGCTCCTAATAAACTTTTGAAAGTCTGTAAGCAAACCAGTAATGTACTATGGTAAATTAAATATATTCTTTGTTTCCCTGACTTTATTTACATTTTTTGCATGAAATAAACATAAATGATTGTAAGTCTGTAAGCAAACTGATAATGTACTATAGTGAAGTAAACTAATATTACTAATAAATTAATTCTTGCAAGTATGTAACTGAACTGATAATGTACTACAGTGAAATGGAAAAGCTGTAACTTTATTATTAAATCAAATGGAAAGCTCAGTGACATTGTCTTTTCCTGTCATAACTTCAAATGGAACTAAATTAGTAATTTAACACTGTATTAATATATTAACATTTTTTGCATTTCTGCACCTCCATAAAATTAATTTTAACTGGTGAACTTTTTACATTTACTCTGTGACCCTCAGGTTGTAATGTAGCTTTCTGTGTGTAAATCCTTACCAGCTGTCTTAACATAGACATTTTTTAGCTGACATCATTTAATTTTTTGAGTACTGCTGAATGCTGCAAGGATTTATTATTACTGTATACAATTTTTTAGGATAAATAGTAAGAACTGTAACTGCGTGAACTGTTGCTAAGAATATTAAACTGATTTTTACCATACTTTTTTTATGGCATAGAGTAGTGTCTCACTGAGCTGGCCTGTAAGCTGATCTGGTGCTTGGTAAAACTGTAATTTCCGCATGAACTATATATAGTTTTGAATCATTTACATATACACATTTATTACTGGAGTTTACATGTCTATTCTTTAGACAAGTATGTGAAGTTTTTTTATGTGATACAATTCTGGAAGTTTACTTTTCTGTCCATTATACAAGTATGTGAAGTTATTTTTTGTTTATGTATAGCATACAGATTTATTGCTAGAGATGAACTGATTTAATTCTGGTACTTTAGTTGTCTGCCCTTTATACAAGTATGACATAGGAGTTGAACATGTGGCTTTAATGAAACAAAATATTTATGATGCACTTTTTTCTTGCATGGTAGTTAAACTTTTAACTGTACTGTCACTTCTAAAATGTAGAATTGACTTCAAATTTGACATTCTGTAAACTAGCAAAATATTTAATATTTGTGAATGTTTTTTGTCTTTGTCTCTGTCAAGATGTTATTTATGCATTGTAGCACTTTACCACTACAATACAAAGGTCTTAACAATGCCTATGCTTTATCTAGCATTTTATTGCAAGTAAACATATATTTCCTTGAGAAAGGAATGTTCTGTAGCTTTCCCTGAGAACTGTTATTTCTGCACATCTCATGCTTAGTCAGCAAAATTATCTTTTTATTTCTACTGAACTGTCTTTCCCCTGAAACTGAATGCATGCAAGAAAACACAACTCTGACTCTACATTTTCAGGCCTATTAGTCCACCTTAATGTACTATAGTGAACTCACTAAGAATAAAGTGAAAACCCTCAGTCTAACAGCTTCCCCCAAGGTCCCTGATAAAAGTCTACAGGGACCTTTTTTGTAGTTACTTCATATCTGTATTACTAACTACTGTAATCAGGTTTGAATATACGGGCTTTATGCCAACTCACTCATAATGTGCCAAAGTGTCCTGATAGATAATGATATCCTCTGTGGTCTCAAAGATACTTTTAGCTCCAAATAGCTTTAACAGCTCCATATGCAAGAAATATACCTGCTCCAGCAATTACCCTGTTACCTAGATTCATAGTATTTACAGTTGTTAAGTCTAAGTTTTGAAGCATTATTATATATCTAAAACCTGCATATTATTCTGAAAATTGGTGCCTTTTAATTCTGTGTTTTTTAAAACTGATTAGGCCAGGCAATTTTTTAACCCTGCTGTTCCAGAAACAGAAACATCATGAAGAAAATGCCATACGCATAATTTACATAAATGCACATCTGTTATACACATATTTTCTATAGATAGTTGACTTGTACACCACAGCTCTTGCCAACTTTAGGCATTACTCTGCATTGTCCCAGTCACTGCTGAGGTACTGGAGGCTGTTTTCAAGTTTTCAAGTGTACTTTTCAGTGTCTCTTCTTTGCTTTGGATTACCAAACCTCCCCTTTTCCATCTCTTGTGCAAGGCTGGGTGACTTATATTTTTGACTGTATTTAAAATTAAACTGGACATTTAACCTGGAAATTATTTAGCAATATTAACACACAAAAAAAAAAGTTCTTAAAATAACATTTATAGCTTTCACAATTACAAACTGATAGCATTGCTTGTTGCCCTGACTTTATTTACATGTTTCTGCATGAAATAAACATTTGCTCCTAATAAACTTTTGAAAGTCTGTAAGCAAACCAGTAATGTACTATGGTAAATTAAATATATTCTTTGTTTCCCTGACTTTATTTACATTTTTTGCATGAAATAAACATAAATGATTGTAAGTCTGTAAGCAAACTGATAATGTACTATAGTGAAGTAAACTAATATTACTAATAAATTAATTCTTGCAAGTATGTAACTGAACTGATAATGTACTACAGTGAAATGGAAAAGCTGTAACTTTATTATTAAATCAAATGGAAAGCTCAGTGACATTGTCTTTTCCTGTCATAACTTCAAATGGAACTAAATTAGTAATTTAACACTGTATTAATATATTAACATTTTTTGCATTTCTGCACCTCCATAAAATTAATTTTAACTGTTGAACTTTTTACATTTACTCTGTGACCCTCAGGTTGTAATGTAGCTTTCTGTGTGTAAATCCTTACCAGCTGTCTTAACATAGCCATTTTTTAGCTGACATAATTTAAGTTTTTGAGTACTGCTGAATGCTGCAAGGATTTATTATTACTGTATACATTTTTTTAGGATAAATAGTAAGAACTGTAACTGCGTGAACTGTCGCTAAGAATATTAAACTGATTTTTACCATACTTTTTTATGGTAAAAAACGAACCAAGAACTCACAAATTGAACCAAAACCAAGAATTATATCAGTCCACAGCACACAGGATCCGAGACCAAATAATCCAAAGGCAAATAGTAAAATCAGGCTTTTAATTCAAACACACGGAATAGGTTCTTAATAGAACAACAGCACAGATAAGCCAAGCACTTTCACCCAGTGTATTACAGTGTTTTTTTGCCTTGAGAAAGCCCAGTAATACACTGGGTGAAAGCGCTTGGCTTATCTGTGCTGTTGTTCTATTAAGAACCTATTCCGTGTGTTTGAATTAAAAGCCTGTTTTACTGTTTGCCTTTGGATTATTTGGTCTCGGATCCTGTGTGCTGTGGGCTGATATAATACTTTTTTATGGCATAGAGTAGTGTCTCACTGAGCTGGCCTGTAAGCTGATCTGGTGCTTGGTAAAACTGTAATTTCTGCATGAACTATATATAGTTTTGAATCATTTACATATACACATTTATTACTGGAGTTTACATGTCTATTCTTTAGACAAGTATGTGAAGTTTTTTTATGTAATATAATTCTGGAAGTTTACTTTTCTGTCCATTATACAAGTATGTGAAGTTATTTTTTGTTTATGTATAGCATACACATTTATTGCTAGAGATGAACTGATTTAATTCTGGTACTTTAGTTGTCTGCCCTTTATACAAGTATGACATAGGAGTTGAACATGTGGCTTTAATGACACAAAATATTTATGATGCACTTTTTTCTTGCACGGTAGTTAAACTTTTAACTGTACTGTCACTTCTAAAATGTAGAATTGACTTCAAATTTGACATTCTGTAAACTAGCAAAATATTTAATATTTGTGAATGCTTTTTGTCTTTGTCTCTATCAAGATGTTATTTATGCATTGTAGCACTTTACCACTACAATACAAAGGACTTAACAATGCCTGCTAAACAAAATACTAACCCCCAAAATTTATTTGCCAAATCTGTAACTGTAACCCTTTATTCTGTGAATTAACTTCACTGTCATTTCTGGTATACTCTACACAACACATGCTTTCAGAATGATAAATGTGAAAGAAATGACAATTATCTTTTTTCGCACTGGCCATTTCTAATATATCTATCTTAGTATTTAAGCTCTGTCATCTGGACAGGAATTTATTTTATCTTTAATCCATTATTCTGCATGTTGCTGTCATAACCAATTCTTTACGTTCTGTAAATGTGCACCATCTGTGTGCACTACAGAACTTTGTGTAGCATTTTTATTTTTCCCTAAAAATCTTGTTACTGAAGTCTAAAACAACATATAACTCTGATGACATGTCTATAAGTAGTATGGAGCTGTTAAACTTCAAACTGTTAACTGCTGTAATATTTGACCCTTTAAATCTTGACAAAACTGCATTTTTGTCCTCTAATAAAGGTCTATTTGTAACTGAAGTTGATTTGTCTGTATTAATACATTATTTCATAATTTTTCTATAAACAATGAAATATTGTCATTTCTTTCAACTTTAAACAATGACAGATAAATAATCTGGTTTGGTGCTGGACTGCCACACCCTTTATAGATAAGCTGAAAATCCTTTTTATAGAATTAGATATTGACCTGATTGATACAAGTAAAGAGTTCCAGGCTTTAGCAACATAATACAAATACAGATGATGCCCAGCAGATTTGATAGGTTTGTGGACAGACAGGAGTTTTTGGCCATTGGATTGTAATGACCAATTGGGAACACAGTTATGTAGAATGTTATCTACTGATGGGCAAGCAGATGGATGTTGGATAATTTTGTAAGTGTTATGAAGCTGTGTATATTTTAGTTGTTGAACTAGTTCTAACCAATTTAGACTTTTTAGTGTTATACAGTGGTGGGTAATGAAAGAGGTATTTGTTGCTAATTTAGCAACTCATCCATCAGCATACATTTACAAAAGTAAGCTTGCAATAAAGACCAGTAAATTCACCAAAAGAGGTTTAGAGTTGATCTTTTTTTATGACACTATTTTCAAGAAAACTTCCATTTGCTCTCTTATCCCTTACAAAAGTGAACAGAGTCATACATATATCCAACTTCATTTAATCCACACAAGCAGTAAGGTGTTAAAAGTTATGTTTAGAGGTAACATTTTGCTACTTATCTCTGTTGAGGAACTTCCTGTACAATAACCTGACAACACTATACATTCAAAATGCTTTACTTGCTTCACTAATGATATCCTATAGGATATTAATCTCTGCTGACAAACTTTTCTGGGAATATTTTGACTGCAAAATAGTTTTAAAACCGTGGTGGTGCTGCGGTAGCGTTGTCACCTCACAGCAAGACGTTGTGCCATTCGATTCTCAGCTAGAGCATCTTCTGTGTGGAGACATGTGTGAATGGGTGTACCTTCGTTGAAGGTTGTGCGTCAGGGCTGGCAAACTCGGCACGTAAACAATCTACTGCCAATCATTAGCGGACTGGAGTTCCGCTGTGGCGACCCCTAACCAGGAAAAGCCAAAAGACATAAACAAACAAACTTGACTCATTAACTACAATGTATTCATAAGGAATGGCAAGGTATCTATGTTTGGAAAAGTAATACTATGGTACAAGTTCACAAGGGTTGAGACCTTATGTTAAGTTTAATTATAAATCTAGTTCACTGTTAATATTTTAGAGCTTCCTACTGAGGGACAGAGTCAGAGATTTACACAGGTGGAAGTCATTGCATCAATGAGTTTTCCATATTCTGTTTTTTAGTAAAAATGTCTGCCTTGGGTGTTGTAGTAGTGCCCCTCACCCCCACTGACATATACATCAACTCCATGTTGCAAAGTATTAGAGGAAGGGGAAGGGGAGAAAACAGAGGATTAAAAATGCAATAATATGTTGAGTTGTGGTTTTACAGACTTTTACTGCAATCACTCAATAGGTTTTCCAAGTTTTAGAACAAATCACTCACCATTAGCTGTCTAGCTGCCTCTATTCATAATCAGCACATCCTGACACATAACATGGATTCAGATCCTGTCATGGTGTTAAATCTGCAACTCATCAGGATGCCTGCTAGATGGGTAACAAACATGGATCAAGGAAGACTCTGTAGGATTGCTGTTCCTAGACTTGTTTGAAGTATTTGATCTGACCAGCCACCTGTTCTTGCAGATTAGCAAATGAACCCCTTTCCTGCAGCAGTCTTATAGGATTAAATGTTTGTTTGCAATAAAGAATGCGATTCATCAGGTGAAGTGACAGCACTTTCTGTGATACAGGTATGACTACGTGATTCCCTGAGAGCACTATTCCTGGTCATCTATCACTGTCATTATTTGTAAATTAAATGTAGAATGACCGGTTAACTTAATTCAGTATGCTGGTGATTTAGCCATACACAATCATGCCAAAAAAATCACTAATTCTGGAAAAAAGAGGGGCTTCAAAATAGCTATAGTTCCCTTGTACAGTGGTTAGGTAATAAAAAACTTTTTAAAAACACATTAAATGTTAAAAGCATTCTCTCTGGATCTACAAAGTTTATGGTAGATGGCTAAAATTATTGTCATCTCAGATCAAAATAGAATGGTTACAGAAGTTTCTGACCATATTAAAATATATTAAATATCTAAGATTCATAAGAGACCAGAGCATGTACTTCATAAAACAAGTTCACCATTCTGTGCTATGCTTAATCAGACTGGTCTGCTATACTGTATGAGGAAATTATTTAGGAGAGAGGCCAAATCTAAAGTCATGCAGTCTGTAATGTTCCCCAGAGATTATTTTTTAGCTGCATTGCTGTCAGTGAAATAGAAGAAAATAATTTAGTATCTCTACAGACTGCAACTTGATAATAAAATATGACAAACTTTCTCTAGAATTAATCATTCCACAACCATAGCAAAGCAAAACTGGATGCTACTGGAATGCAAAATAACACCTGTACGTCTGAGGGGTCTTATACTGTCTGTACTCTGTTAAAATGGCAATCTTCTGCTTGACAGCTGAGATCCTCACAATCTCTTCAGCTGTTACCACTATGAATATATGTCAGAAATGGAGTCATGGCTTACATAGGCATTCCCTCTTTCTAAAATGGCACCAGATTCAAGGAAACCTATACCTAGAATCCAAAAAAAAAAAAAAAAAAAAAAACAAACAAAACACTATGCCTTTTATCATAGCTTGCCCTTCTACAGCATCCCCATGAGTCTACTCAATAATTCTCTTATATTTGTCTTATCCTATTCAAGATCATACTGGATCAGGAGGCTATCCTGGCAAATAATGGGCAGACAACTATTTCTGTTTGGGAAGTCACTCAATTGCAGAGCGCTCACACACACACACACACACACACACACACACACACACACATGTGCACACATGCATGTGCACAATCACACACACACACACACACACACACACACACACACACACACACACACACACACACACACACACACACACACACACACACACACACCTATGGGCAATTTGAAGGCTCATCAGTTATCCTATTAGCATATTTTTGAGATGTGGGAAGCAACCAATAACCCTTGTAAAACCTCACATGGACACTGGCAGGATGCAGGTACAATGGAGAAGGAATTCTATATGAAATTTGTGCCAGAGAAACAAACACTGTGAGGAAGCAATGCTAAACTCTGAATTGATGTGAGATCTACCACTGTAAGTGTTAAGTTTAATTTAATAATTTGCTCTACTCTTAATTAACCAAGATGGATAATCTATATTGAAATGATTTAGTTTTCAGACTATCTTTCTTGGTCCCACAATGCTTTGTGTCCCTATAATAACATACAGCTAGAATACAATAAATCAAGTGATTAGTCTCTACCTTCATTTACACTAACAGTATTGTTGGCCACTGGCTTCTTAGACTTCCTCTGGAGATAGACATTCATTCTGTTTTTCTAAATTATTCAGATTTATACTAAAAGTAAGTTGTTAGAAAGCCTTTCTTGGTACAGTTAAATATTATTCCACACAAACTAGTTTTTTTGCAGTTTTTTTATATATATTTAAAGCTGTAGTTCTTACTAGCAAACTTTCACACCATCTCCAATACTGTCTTAATTAGATGTCAAGTACAGCAGCTCTGCTTGGGTTATCTGTGATTGACACTAACACTTCAAAGACCTTATAAGTACATTTCAGGCAATTTTCTAGTATTCTATACCATCACTGGTTTTGTATAATTATTTGGATAACATTATAGTATGTATACACATTTAAGAAAACGCAGTCAAGATGACAATATGAAAAGTCATTGCGTAATATATGCATTCAACAAACAACTTTTACTGTTCCCGTAAATACAGGAGTCAAATAACATACAGACCAAATAACTGGTAACTCACATTTATGCATACAGCTGCAGTACTGGCACTGTGTTATGCATATGCTCATATATATTATACCCCTTAATTCAAAAGAAAGATGCAATAAATATATATAGTTTTACATATAAATACACTGTAAATAAACAATATCTGCACTAGCTGTGTCATCAAGTGCAACGATATACTGAAGCGTCATCTTCTCATGCTGTAAAAGCATTGCTTTAACATTCACAGAAACTACATACATGAGGGACTATCCCTATAGTTTATCATTTTTCCTGATAAGTATTTCAAATCTTGAGTACAGAATTGAAGCAAGTTGGTCTTTCATCACATTATCTTTAATAGCAGGTTATTGTGGATTCAAGGTAGTAATAGGATTATTTTGAATAACTTCCTTAATTTCCACATTCAGTTTCACTAGCAGTCTGAGAGGCAAGTTCATGTAGAGAAGTTGGTAGTGCTTAATTTGACTCAGTACTTTGAAGTAGTACTGTATTAGAAAACCTAAACTACTGGGCTTCTTAAAAAAAATCTGTTTAATTAAGTGGTGTCGCTTCCTCGTATATATTGAATATCTGAACCTTGCATGTAGTATGGTCTCGGTTGTTCCACCTGACAAATCACAGTGGCATATAAATTAGTTTTCTGCAATTAATTCCAAAAATCAGTGGTGTTTCTCACTCTTTCCCCTTTTTACAATTGTAACAGTTTTTTGTTGATATGTCATAGCAGACTTTCTGTTTGAACTGCATTAATTTCAGCACATATGTATCATTTTTTTAGCACTAATATATCTTCTGTTCAGCAGATGTAGAAAAATCCATACAGTCTGTAGGTGTTAAGTTTCTATACTTCATTCTATTTATTTATTTTATTTCAATTTTTTATAACTGGTTAGATGGAGTATCTAAGGGCCATTTCAGCCATGGTCTTTAGCCAAATCTAAAACATTAGAATGAGATACAATGTAAAATGCACAGGGATAAACAGAAAAAAATGTACAGACATTGTTTCATTGCTTTGAATACCACAGTACATATGCCATCACATTACAATTTAAATACTTCAATGAACAACAGTGATAATAAGCAAAACATGGGAAATAGCAAAGTTTAAAAAATTGCAGTACATAGCACAGATATTTATATAAATGTATAAGAGAAGGTAATAAAAAAAAACATTTGGTATGTTGTTGTTGTCTTTTGGCTTTTCCCGGTTAGGGGTCGCCACAGCGGACCTCCGGTCCGCTAATGACTGGCAGTAGATTTTCATGGTGCCGAGTTGCCAGCTCGACACCCAATCTTCAACGAAGGCACGCCCATTCACGCATGTCTTTTGGAATGCCACTCGACTCGCGGGGAGGACATACAAACTCCACACAGAAGGCACTCCCCGCACTCCAGCCGAGAATCGAATGGGAGAACCTCTTGCTGTGAGACAACAACGCTACCGCTGCACCACAGCGGTATCATCCTACTTATTAGGGGAAATAGGCACAGGAAGAAATTAGGTTATATCTTGGCAAGGATATAACAGCCAGCCAACTTGCAAAGCTTTTGGAGAACCTTTCATGTGCCCAGACAAAAGGGATAACTAAAGGACAAGTTTGGGTGTGAAGCCCTTCAGAGCTTTACTGCCACCAATGACTACACTCCACTGAGGCTTTGGAGGATTGACAGTTGGCTTGTGCTTTCCTTTGCTGGACGTGGGGAAACTTAAGCTGCCTGACGGTTTGGGTGTGTGGAAGGTGCCCTGAAGCTTTGGAAGCTGACCAGCTGTTATATTTTTGGCAGGATATAACCCATACAGCTAAGGCTACTGCAGCAGTGATTAATATGATGAACATTCTGTAATGAACCTGAAAGCAATTATCAAGGATTATGTAAGCCAGAGGGAATGAAGGAAAGGTGCTTGGAGAAATATAGCAATCTGAATTTTCACAACTGTCCAACATTCTGTTAGGCTGTTTGTAATAGATCATATGCTGTACTTGTCCACTGCTTTTTGGTTCATACTTGCATTATTGTTCTAATTCAGATGTTTACTATTATTGTCTCTGTAGTTACACTATCTGTCTTCGGCCCAGAATGTGGCTGAAAAGGAATACAGACTAGTTCACTTACCTGCTGAACAGGTGAAAATAAATGTAAAAATAAGCAGTGAAAAAACACATAAATATACAAATAAACATCTTGGATATGACACAATATGCTTAAATTCTACAGGTCTGCAAACGTATGAAATTCTTCGCTTAAAAATTCCAAAACATTTTCGGGTAATACATCATCTGGTATAACATGTCTAGCAAAGATATTTTTTAACATTGTGCTGACATTATGCCTGGTACTTTCATGTAAATGTATCACTTCTGTGCACTTTTAATAACAGTCCTCACAGGGAAGTAATGGACATCTTTGTATTGAGACAAACTACTCCCACTCTATCCAAAGAAGACCCGGTATCTCATGTACTTCCTCTCTCTGATTCTGATTTCTGAATGTACTACAGATTTGACATATTTGGACCATTTAAATAATAATTTCTGAGAGCTGGCTTGAAAGATACAGCTCAGATTCGGAGATTACCTATCAGGTTTCCAAATTTACAGCTATGAGCAGGTGGGGGACACCATTCTAGTCAAAGACAGTATCTAACTCAAGCAGAATCTAGCCCAGCTTCTAGAATCCTCCAGCTATGAGAAAATTATGGTATATATGAATGTACATAATAGAAGAAAATTAAACTGAGATGCATTTCCATCCTGAAATTTTTAATAAATTAACTGAGGAGATATGAATGCTTCAAAAGTTGACTGATCTTTGTCAAGGGCCAACAAAGAAACCAGTACAGTAAGCTAGTTTTACTATTATAACTACAAACTGATTGGTTAATTGTAGTAAGTAGCTGAACTGTTACAGAAAACAAAATACACTCAGCAAATTAAGTACTATAATATAGAAACCATGTAGGCATCCTCTCCTCCCGTTAATATGTAACAGACTAACAGTGACTTTTATGCTTCAAAACTATCAATCATCCAGGTGGTGCATTAAAAGCTACATAACTGTAGATCTGGCATCAGTAAAGTAGTGAGGTTTACACTTCCCACATGATACATTCCCTCTTTCTTTTCAGTACTACAGTAAGCTTTCAGTTGCACAATGAATGTAGGACAACAAAATAATTTTAAAGGACAATACCAAATGACTTGCTTGGACAAGTTTCCAGATATAATGAGACACAAATATGCATATATACACAAACAAAAAAAAAATATGAAATGTTCTTAGTGTGAATGATATGAAACTTTCTTAGTAGGAAGCTACATTACTGTTCATCTGGTAGCAAAAGGACACTGAGGGGCCTGCAGTTTAAAATAGATTCCCTTTTCTTGTACCACAATAAGCTTTCAATTATACAATTAATATAGGACAGAAAAGTCATTTTGATGTGAGATACAGATGTACATATGTGGGTCTACTTCTAAATTTCGAAGTTTCAAAACTTCAAATTTCTTATGATTGAGACCATAAGACTGGAGTTTTGAAACTTTGAAAAGTAAAAAAAAAAAAAAAATATATATATATATATATATATATATATATATATATATATATATATATATATATATAAATAAAAATATTTTTTTACAGTTTCGCAGGACACCCCCTGCTAATTAACTATACCACCTCTGAGATTGCACTACAGAAAAGAAAACAATAAATGTGCCATTCAGCACTGTACAGCGATGAAGTTTCAAAACTTTGGTCTTATGGTCTTGACCATAAGAAATTTGAAGTTCTGAAACTTCAGAATTTAGAAGTAGACCCATATATACACAAACCTTCACAGAAATAAAAAAAAATTTAATAAAAAAGGACATGAAATCTTTATAATATGAATGACATGAAACTTTTTTTACTGGTAGGTTACATAACTGTTCATCTGGCCAGGAGTGCTGGAAGCTGCTGAAGGCTTGGGGTGGGGTGGATGAAGGGTGGCAAAAGTGATCTAAAAAGGGCAAATTTTCTGTCTCTTGCCATAATGGAAGCATATCCTGGAAACAGGTTGTATTTTGTGTAAATATGAGTTACATTTGGAATGGCTGCACAGAAATGTCACAGAAAGTTATAAATGAAGCTAATGTTGTACCTTTATGGTATGTGATTCAGTAGCCAAATACTACAAAAGTTACAGAAAAAAGTGAAGTGATGCTGTAATATACCACTGTTGCCACACAGATAACTGCCACAAAAGCTGTTAAACACTTTACTGAGACTGTTAAACACTTCAGTTGGTCTTTAAAAAAGTCCAGATGGAGTTTTTAAAAATGTCTACCACTCTTTTGTGGTGACTGTTGATTGCTGTTAATGCTCAAGTGTGACACTGGAACTTAGCAGCAGTAAAAAGTGCTTAACTGAAGTTTTTAAAGCAATTTTCCAATGTCAAAATGGTGCTTAACAGGCATGTATTTTCCCGTTTCAGAGTGTAATCATGGTGTTTCATACACAAGTCATTATTTTTCAAATATAAGCCATAAAATGCATCTAGTCCCTGTCAGCCTCCACACCTCAGGTTATAGAAGTGAATTTTGACACAGGCATAGTGACAGCCTCTGCTTTGTATCAACCTGTTGTACAACTGACCCTGCTCAGAGGTTTGCACAGAAGGTTGCTGTAGCTTGTATGTATCTACAAGCCCTCTGTCATTAGTGTATCACACCCATCAACAAAATGTGTGACTGTTTCCAATACTATTTTACAAAACCTGCATTTTTCTGCTTCCCTGACATGTTCAATTGACTTTGTAAACCAAAGTGTACTTGGTCCACTGTTCTGGGCCGCCAGTATTAACTTCTCATGTTTTCGTTTAAGTTGGCTATACGACAGAGTCTGTGTTGTCAAAGTTGCTGGTACTCTTGACTGAACACTGGTCCATAGGTAAGTAGTAGGCTAGCTACCCTTGTGCATCATTTAAGTCTAGCCAATTTTCTCTTCACATGTGAGAATCAAACCCTGTACCCTTTGCCTGTAAAGTAAACACCCTAACCATTATACCAGTCTCCAACCCCAAGTATTTTTGCCATGATTCATAAGTAGTAACTAGGCTTGCTGTCCAGGGGACCATGGAGTAGCCTAGTGCAAATACCCAGTTGCCCCCAAGCACTGTCTGGTTAAGTGACTTGCTAAAAGTCACAGAGCAGGCAAATGAGAGCTAAGACAATCAAACCCTGTCCCACAGAAACTACATACTCCTCTGCACCAACTACCACATGATAAAATTGTAAGTAGTGGGTGACACAGGAATCAGGGCTGGGCCCCCTCCTGTTTGGTATTTATTTTGCAGACATCCAATCCAGTACCCCAGAAGTGTGGTTGACCAGGTTTTCTTAATGACTTCAAGATGGACACGGTTATCCCTTCATCCTCCGATACAAAATATCTCCAGCAAGGGCTGGAGTATGCACATACTTGATGTACTGAGTATAGTCTCAAGTTAAATACAAAACAGTGCAGGATAGTAGCATTTGGAGTAAAAAAAAATAGTTCACATCATATGTTTTAAGTGGTACTCCTCTTTAGATTGACATGGTCATAAGAAGCCTGGATACTTATGTGGACAATTCTCTCTCTCTCTTTCAGTCATCACGTTTCTACCATAGTCAGTCCAGTTAATTTCCAAGGGAATACCCTCATTATCTAAAAAAGTAATCCCGTCACTTTTCTTTTTCCCTATCACACCCATCATCGAATACAATGCCCATTTGATATGTATAAATTGAAACATATATCTCAACCTGAAAGATAGCTTACCATCAGAAACAAAGGCTTTAAATGTTTAAACTATCAGGATAGATTATCACAACTTTCATTATACTCGGAAACCTACAGGCTGCTCTGAGGTGACTTTTGTGCTGTTTTTCTAGCTGTGAAAGACCAAACCTATGGCTCTATAAAGACCAGCACTTGGGACCTAAATCTACAACAACAAATAAACAAGAGATAGTGTCTTAACTCAGCACATTCCCAGCTTATGGAATAGTTACTACTACAGATCAAACAAAGTACTGCTTTAGCTACTTGTAAGGCTGTCTTCACGACTGGAGGTAAGTAGTATTAAGAGCCTGAAAAGAGAGACTCCAACTTTTAATTGTGTCTACTTAATGATGTATGTGACTAGGCATCTTGTGGTTCTTGTGATCGCTTGCCTAGTGTTGTTATATTTTCTACATTACAAGTTGTGATTGCTTGCCTAGCATTTTTCTTATATTCCCTACATTACAAGTTAGGATATGTTACTATGTTCTTTATGTCAAATGGCTCCACAGAAAGTGGCTGTCTTTTTGGGGGTGGGGTGAAGAGGCAAGCGGTGTACTATGTGTGTATGTGTGACAGCAGCAACTTGAAATATAGGACTGTGATCATTCATTCTTTCATTTTCATCCTAATCTAGCATTGTAGGATACATAGAAAGTGGCTACCTTTTCTGACAGGGAGGCAATATTCTGAGATACAATTCATGTACCCTTACAAGAATTTGTCTTCTTAGTTTATTGATAACTACTTTTTGTCAACTTTGATCATTAAGCTTTGGGCACAACTTATTTTTTTCCTTGAAAGAAAAGAAATGACTGAAATTCTTTAATCAAGATGTTTGTCCAGGCCTTCATTATAACAAAAGACTGGAAAAAAGCTTTAAAATGCACCTCACAGCATCTAAAACCCCACACTTTTTGAGGCACGAGCAGCACACCATTCTGACACAGTAATTATGATGTAGTCTTGGTCATTTAGGGAGTGTTGAAACGATGCAGGAAAAAGCTGAAGAGTAAAAATGAATTTCTTTATTCAGCCACAGTTTTTATTCTGGTCATCTTTGGCTCAAAATGCTTCACAAAAGCTCTATAAGAAGAGCATCTAGACCCCATTAGCATCAGGGGGTTGAGACTTCTGGCTTATTTTGATTTTCTCTACATATATTAAAGTGTAATCTTGGCCAGTGAGGATGTATTAAAAAAGTGCACGAAAGGCTAAAGAGTGCAACACAGAATGAAAAAACAAGAAAAAAGTAATCTGAATGGTGTGGCAAAACCATAAAGGGGAAACCATGGGGTACACTGGGGTATGTGGGGGGGCAGTGGACATTGAGGAAGCCCATAGAGTCGTTTGTCAGGGGTTTCATTTCACTAAAGGCCAGAGTCAAAATACTCAGTACTGCCAGGGACTGCCCCTTTTAAGTCTATCACCCAGCTTATCAACAGGGTTTATTAGGCTCCACAAAACATTTTATAACATTATAACTTCTGGGTAAGAAGAAAGTAAACATGCAAGGTGCTTCATTTTGTCAGAATCTTGGTATACAACAATCCTATTAATTGTATCTTTACTGTTACATATCATACCACTAGATGCTATGTTGTCCTGTCTAGCCTTCATTCTTGCTGGTTCCGACTCGGCCGTATACCAAAGCTCAAGAGCTTCAACTGGCTTGAGGCTACAACCTATCTCATCATGGTTAGCAGCTGTTCCCTAGATCTTGTTTGCCACTTGAAGCATCGGGATTGTCTATGCTGGCTCAGGCTAGTAATTACATTTATTGTATACCTTTTACTATATTTTTTCTCACTATCTTCATATTAGACTCTATTATATCTTCCCAAACCTTTTACTATATTTTTTCTCACTGTCTTCATATTAGACTCTATTATACCTTCCCAATCCAAGTAGAGTGCTCGTGTGTGTGTGTGTGTGTGTGTGTGTGTGTGTGTGTGTGTGTGTGTGTGTGTGTGTTGTTATTACTTGGGTGTCTTCGGTTGTTCTCCTTGGCTCCTTGTTTTTTCTCTTATTCCCCTTAAAGAATCCATTTAAATTAGAGGATTCTTTCTATTTAGCACCTTTCTTTCTTCAGGGCTTCTTTCCCTTTTCTTAAGGAGTCACCGTTTAAGTTAGAGGAGTTTCCTCGGGTTGGAGGAGACTGTCGTTTAACTTAGAGACTTCTCCTCCTCCCACCCCTTTCCTTTCCTTAAAAAAAAAAAAAAAAAAAAATATATATATATATATATATATATATATATATATATATATATATATATATATCTTTCTTCTTGCCTTTTTCTATTGCAGTTATAGTAGTTATTGTAGTTACTGTTAGCTATTACTGTTGTTGTTGCTATTAGTTGACTTACAGGATGTCTAAAGAATCTGTTAAGGAATCAAGACAATCTGGTTTTAAAAAGTGCGATTCATGCACCCAGAAAATAACTGCCAGACACACAAGTTGTGTGTATTGCCTAGGAGCAGTCCGTCTTCAGGACTCTTGCTCTGTTTGTCATGGCTTCAGTGCAAGGGGTTTTACAGGACAGAAAAAACTAATTTAGAGGAGTTTGTTGAAAGTCCCTTTTGAAGAAGGTAATCAGGCCTCAAAATCAGATAAGTCAAAAAAGTCCGCTTCGTCGGCTCCGGTGTCTAAGCTGTCAAGCAGTCAAAAAGGTACAGTATCTTTGGACTCAAAGGTTCTCGGTTCCAACAACCCTGGCCCTCCCTCAGTTCCATCTGAGTCTTTGGAACCATTGCAGAGCTGAAAAAGGAGTCGATCACTGTCATTGGAGCCAATACACTCGGTGCTGCAATCTCCTCTATTACAGTCTGTGGCAGGTAGTCACAGGTCATCGACCCATTCCTCTCGGTCCTCCTGGTTATTGGACGATGATGTGGACTGGGTGGTGAAGAGGTTGCTGCGGACGCGGCCCTTAGCAGAAATTCTTTTGTGCCCAGCCCATCAGATCATGGAGCCGATCACTGTATCTCAAATACCATCTATTCCTTCTCCGACTCGATCGGGTTTGGAGCCAGAGTGTTAGGAAGTCATTGTGCTGGAACTGGCAGAGCCAGTAATCACTCACGATATCTTGGCTCTGACGTCTGCTCCGCTCTCATCGATGATGTCTTCCATCAAGAGATCTGGGAGCCGACACTCCCTGGTCAGCTCTGGGGGGAGAGTCGAGTTGAACCCTTGTCGGAACCGACTCTCCCACTCAGAGCTTTGGCAGAGGTGAGTTCAGCTCCCACATCAGCCTTGGAGCCACCCTCCTCAGTGCCTGGGAGATCTCCCAGTCCTTCGGGATTGGAGTCTCTATCGGACCAGGATCACGGTTCCTTCAAGGTGATGCAGAGTGTGCTCTCCATTGAGTCTGCTCCACCTTCGGCTCCAGCCAATCTTGCCCCTAAAGGGCCGGTGTCGTCTGCTTTATCATCCCTCCATCAGCCTCAGAGTAAAGAGTCAGTGCCCCAGGAAACCCCAATGGGTGGATCCTCTTCTTCCGAGAGGAGGTCCCACGGAAGAAACAGTGTAAGAGGAAGCACATAGACTCCCCTGAGTCTGTCACCTCTGGTACTGACTTAGAGGATTCAGAAGGGTCCCCACGGTCACCCTCTGAGGATGTCTCTTTTTCAGACATCCTTGAAATCCTTAAGCAGAGGGGCAGCTGGAAATCTCTCTCCCCTTCTGAGGATGAGTCGGTATACCTGGAGGCATTTGGCTCTCACCCCTCCATCTCTTGGGTGTCTCTGCCCTTCGACCCACTCCTGGGTGTTGTATGCTGGAAGGTGTGGGACTCTCCCGAGTCAGTGGACCCCATTACAAGGAGGCCAAATAAATTCATTATGGCCGCAGAGGATAGACAATATTTAATAAAGGGAGTTCCAGTAGATGCGATGGTGGTGGCAGCGGCCACAAAGAAGGAATTAGTTGAAACATCTGAATCTGTCCATCCACCGAATAAGGAGTCTCGTATGATGGACAGATACGGGAAGCGTATCTTCTCCTCAGCGGCCTTTAACTTACAGTCGCTGAATTACTTATTACATTTTACCCAACTCCAGAGGGTTCTCCTGAAAGAGCTGGGAGATACCCTACATGGTGCTGCAGCCCAGGGGTTATCAGATAAGATAAATTTCCAGCTTGCGACCTTAACTTCTAATACAAACTCCTCCATGCACCTCATTTCCTACACAGCCAATGGAGTGAGCAAGGCAGCAGGCACAGGAATAGCTCTTAGGAGACCTTCCTGGATGTGCCTTTGTGAGTTTGCTGAACCCTTCAGATCTTCCTTTATTGATGCCCCTTTTGATGGCTCATCCTTGTTTGGGCCGAAAATAAAAGAGGCTCTCACCAGGAGCCAGCAAGATGGCAATACTCTATCTGCCATCGGAGTGCATTTTTCCATCTTTACCAGACCTTATCCTAAAGGTCAAAAGAGCGGGAAAATGTGGTAACGGAAGTCCAAAGGAGCCTTGCCAGACACTCATGGTGATCCTTCCCCCAGGGTCAGAGGGAGGGGAATAACAATGGAAGATGCCGTCCACATGGCAGGGGGTGTCCGCAGAACCAGGGTGATAGAGATACGTTCTTCGGTCGGCCCTTCCAGCACTCCTGAAAGGAGGCCCAACTGTCCACCTCTGGAGGCAGTCAGGGGAAGAATATCTCTGTACCCAGAGGCCTGGCTGAAACTGACTCAAGACAAATGGGTACAGTCCATTATATCCAGGGGGATACAGCATTCCTTTCTACTGCCCACCTCATGCATCAAAGTCCATCCCAGATTTTCCGCCTGGTCAAAGGGATCAAGCAACCCTAGAAATTCAAAGGTTTCTAGAAAAAAGAGTCATCCAAGAAGTCCCCACAGACCAGATTGGATCCGGAATTTACTCAAGGGTCTTTTTAGTTCCAAAAAAGACAGGGGGCTGGAGACCAATATTGGATCTCAGCAGACTAAACAAGTCAGTAAAGAAGGCAAAGATCCGGATGGTAACACTGCAGTCTATACTCCCTTTTCTGGGACAAGACAATTGGATGTGCTTTTTAGAGCTTCAGGATGTATACTACCGCATAAAGATGGACAGGCGCTCCAGAAGATTTCTACGCTTCTGGCTGGGAGCCAGTTCAGAGCTCTGCCCTTTGGTCTCACTACAGTCCTCAGAGTGTTTACCAAATGCATGGCAGTAGTCACGGCTCATCTGAAACATCAAGGATTCCAGGTGTTTCCATATTTAGATGACTGGCTCCTGACTGCCACCAGCAAGCATCTACTAATCAGAGCCAGGGACTCCACCATTCATCTCTGCTCAGATCTAGGCATCACTATAAATACAGAAAAATCTGCCTTGTTGCCATCACAGCATATTACCTTTATAGGTGCAGATTTAAAGACAAATGATATGGTAGAAAAATTGCCTCAAGAGAGAATACAAATGCTACACAGTCAATTATCTATCCTACTCAAAAAGAAAAAGGCACAAATAAAATTCGTCCTCACGGTCTTAGGCTCAATGGTAGCAGTGATAACACTAGTCCCACTGGCATGACTACACATGCAGATGTTACAGTGGCTTCTCTTCGCTCAATGGTCCATACAGGAGTTACCCATGTCTCACAAGATTCTCATTATGGATGCCTGCAAGAGGGACCTACTTTGGTGGCTTCAGTCCACTCAGGTAACAATGGGCAGACCGTTCATACTTCCCCAACCTGTCACTGCAGTAACCATGGACACGTCCCAGATAGGCTGGGTGGCGGGGGGGGGGGCATTATCTGGGACAGGCTGTCCCAGGAAAGATCATGAGTACCATTTGCACATCAATGTCCTAGAGATGAGGGTGGTGCTTCTGGTGTTGCAAGCATTTCAGAACTCTCATCCCATGGGCACTATTGCAATTCAGACAGACAATATGTCAGTGGTATGGTACATCAACAAACAGGGAGGAACCAGATCCTATCCCCTATGTCGAGAGGACCAGAGAGTTTGGAAATGGGCAATTCCTTTCCAATGCTTTCTGATGGCAATGCACATTCCGGGGAAATCCAACGTAATAGCAGACAGGCTAAGCAGAGCAATTCTTATGCCTCACGAGTGGGCAGGAAGTTGCGAATCAATTTTTTCACAAATGGGGCCAGCCTTGCTGTGACCTTTTTGCCACTCCATTCAATGCCAAATGCAGCAACTACATTGCACTCATTTCCCCTCTGGGAGAGTCACCGAGGGATGCACTCATTCATGACTGGCCCCCGGGACTTCTTTATGCTTTTCCCCTGTTTTCATTGATTCCGAAGGTTATTCAGAAAGCCAAGTCATAGAGTCACAGATTAATCCTCATTGCTAATTATTGACCTCATCAAATTTGGTTCCCCTTCCTTTGGCCCCACCTTCAGGAGGACCCATGCATCCTAGACCCAGTGCCGATCTTCTGACACATCAGTCAGGAATGCTCCATCCTGCTTTTCAGAGCCTCAAGCTGACGGCTTGGTTACTCCACTTCCAAATTTAGCCAGGCTTCCAGAATTATCCCCTGCAGTATGTCACATTCTGGTTTTCTCACACAAAAAGATGACTAGGAAACTTTATGCAAGCAAATGGAAGAGGTTCTCTTGTTGGGTGGACAAGAAACATATAGATCCTTTTACAGCCCATATACCTTCAATTTTGGAATTTCTAACAGAAGTCTTTAATCGAAGAGCAGCAGTGGCCACTATTCGAATACAATTAGCCGCTATATCAAATTATCATGTGGGAGACCTCGGAGCCAATGTAATGACCCATAGATTATGGAAAGCTTTCCTCAGGGCTACCTTTTTGTTAAGACCCCCCTTAAGAAAACCTCCTTCCCCATGGGATCTAAATTTAGTATTATCATTTCTGAAAAAAACAAAACAAAAAATATATATATACTTGTTTCCCACTTTCTGAACTAGTATAGTCCAATTTTCAGGTTATTGATGAATTCAGGGCTGTGTTACAAGTTTGTGTTGCCCATACCTTACTTGGATAGAACAAAGTTTCTCTGCTCACCTGTGAGAGAGGGGAGCTTTGAGCAGCCTATCTGTCCCTGGAGGAGTGGTTTCAGCCCAGAAGTTAGTAGTTTATTGGCCATTTTGAGCTAATTTCTATCTCTTTCATTTCCCTGCTATAAAAACCACATTTGTGCAGTTTTGCGCACTGGGCAGTGCCAGTTAGCTAGGGTTAAACTATTCCCTGCTCCACGAAGTCTACTCTTCAATTTTTCCCTTGGAACTAGACAAACTTTCAACGTAAGCACTCAAACCATTCATTTCACAGCCCAGCACTTGCTCAAAACTCATAGCAAGCACTAATTAACCGTAGCACTAGACCCCCCTATACTGTCCAGAAGGACAAGGCTCTCTATGCATCCCTACCAGCAATCAGTAAAACAGCTCACTTTACGTATTCAGGCATATCTAAAGGGCAGTTTCAGGTGTACTCTCCAGTCCAACTGGTGAATCTGGGCATTTTGAGAAAATGTTACAACTGCCTCGTGTACACAGACAACCCTCTCCTCCTACCACCAAACAATAATATATGCGAGAGATGCAATTGTACAGCCAAACTGGAGGCAAAGCTCTCACAACCCAAGACTGAAATTGACCATCAAGAGGAGAAGAAAAATACTTGCAACACACCACCAGTCTCACATAAACCTACTAAACCAACACAGGCAAATAACACACATAAGTACACAAAAACATACTCAGAGGCTCTAAATAAAAATCTGTAAAAGCAACAGAGACGTCCAAAGTAAACACCCAAGCGACATCCACACCCCATCACAAACCATGAAACACATACTTCACATAATCAGTATGCCATGCAATCACAGCCCTTAAGGCTTAAAATAACATACCCAACACACTAGTAATAGGTGACACTATAGTCAGGTACACTGATGTCCCACTAACTAGGGTGGACAAGGAGAAGGTTACAGTTAGCTGCCTGTCAGGCGCCAGGATCCGCCACATAACGCAAGCACTCAGGTCACACCAGAACAAGTACAAATATGGCTCTGTCATTGTCCATGTTGGTGTGAATGATCTGAGACGTGCCTCCCTGGGCTACATGAAAAGAGACACGGAAGATCTCTCTGATCACATAGCCCAAGCCAGTATGACCCTGACCCTGAATAGCATCCTGCCCTCACCAAGAATGATGTCACAGTATAAAGAAAAAATGATAAATTTTAACAATTCATTAAGTTTCTGGTGTCATTCAAAGGGGATCCAGTATCTGTCTGCCTGGGATGACATGCTCGACAAGCCACGTTGCTTCGCAAGAGATGGCTTGCACCTGTCACCCTTAGGCTTTTAAATACTGGCCAAGGCTTTTGCTGCCCCCATAGTGCCTTTTTTAGGCAAGGCTCAAAAGACAAACACACCACCATAAATAGCACAAGTAACCAAAAACTAAGGGCAATGCTGCTCAGCACCAGAAGTCTAAACCTCAAAATGCATGCACTCGAGGCACTCCTCAGTATGGAGAACATCGATATCTGTGCAATAACAGAAACCTGGTTTAAGGCTCCGGAGAGCACCCCAGCACTACCAGGCTATAACTCATACCATAATTTTCAGCCACAGAACCCAGACCGAAACACAAAAGGTGGGGGTTTATCTATATTCATCAATGGTACCCACACCTCCAGGTTAGTGGCTCAGCACAATGTCTCAGAGATCATCCATGTGCAACTTACAATGGGCAAAACTGCAATTCAAATTGCAGCTTGCTACAGATCACTCACCATGACCCAGGACCCTCATTCCGCATTTCTGAAGACACTGGAAAATATGAAGGTCCTACCAAATGCCCTAATATTGGGTGATTTCAATTACCAAGACATTAACTGGGAGAACTATTCAAGTACTAACTCCCTTGCCCAACGCTTCCTAGAATTTATAAACTCGAACGCCTTGGATCAACTGGTCAACATCCCCACCAGAGGTGACAACATATTGGAACTGGTCAGCACCAACATGGGCGACTGGTGTTCTACACTGGAGGTCAACCCCTCACTGGTTAGATCAGACCATAGACAAATCACTCTGGATATCCACATTCCGCCCCCACCCCCAGTCAAGGAAACCACCGTGAAAAACTTTTCAAAAGCAAACTTCACGTTACTTAAGACCGAGGTGGAAAGGTTCTCACCCCCATGCTAAAGGACAATGCTGTCCAAGCTGCTGAATCCCTTACAAAGGCACTCTATGAGCACCTGCAAGAATGCATGGATCGTGCTATCCCAAGCAAAACCAAGACTCACTCCTTCAAGAAAAGGAAACCAGTCTGGTGGACTGCTGCCATAAACAAGCTATACAATAGAAGGAGGAAACTAGTACAGAAAAGAGTAAATTCCCAAGAAGGAAAGACATCCCTGATCAGTATCAGCAAGAAACTACGATCCCTCATAAAATCATCCAAGGCTAGCTTCAAAAGAAAAATTGCCAAGGACTCCAAAGCTAACCACAAAGTGTTCTTTAGCTATGTCAAGAACCTAAGTGGAAACTCTCAGGTCTGCTCTGAGTTAGTGCAGAATGGCACAAAATACACTGAACTGACTGATATTGCCAAAATTCTAGCAGACAGGTTTAGTGCAAACTTCACCCCCCTTTCACCCCCTAAAGGGCCCATAACCATACCAGAAGAATGTAGATCCCTGGCAATCACTGACACAGGTTAAAACTGCCCTATCCAATGCCGAAAACACAGCTTCAAATGGACCGGACTGAGTCCCAGGCTGTGTCTTACATGAACTCTAAAATGAACTAACCCCTCACCTAAACACACTTTTCAAACTCAGCCTCTCTACAGGTTACGTACCCATAGAGTGGCTCACAGCAACAGTTATCCTGCTCCACAAAGGTGGAGCCACAACAGATCCCAGGAACTATCGCCCTATAAGCCTGATTAGCCTGGTCTGCAAGGCTATGGAGTGCATCATCATGGAACTCATTAACAGAGACATTGGGAACCTCCAAACATTGGACCCTACCCAGTTTAGCTTTGTTAAGGGCAGATCATGCCTCTAAACCTGGTGGACTTCTTTGAGAAAGTTACCAAGGCTTTAGAAGAGGGAAAGGAGGTCCACACAGCCTACCTAGACCTTGCAAAGGCTTTCAACACCATTCCCCATTCTGGTATTATAGACAAGCTCACCAGCCTGAACATAAACCCCTACGTCACAAGATGAGTTGCTAATTGGTTCACGGATAGAACCCACACGGTGAGAGTTGCAGGCTCTAGGTCTGACTCTAAACCGGTTACAAGTGGCATCCCCCAGGGCGCAGTCCTGGGACCCTTCCTGTTTGGCATATACTTCTCAGAGCTACAGGCAAGCACAGGAGGACTATGGCTAACTAAGTTCACAGACGACTGCAAACTGGGGGCCATAATTGACTCTCCAGCTGATAGAGACATCCTCCAGAAGGGTCTCACTGAGACGGATACCTGGTGTAAAAATCATGGTCTCAAGCTAAATGCCAAAAAGTGCATAGTCATCCCCTTTGGAAAAAAACAAAGTACCCACGAACTACTACATACGTGGTAGTCCCCTAAATACAGAAAATGAAATAAGGGATCTGAGGACTTAAGTAGATAGTAATCTCTCCTTTGATAATCATATTGCCAAGGTGGTTAGAAAATCCTGCTTTGTGGCCCACCTAATCACAAAAGGGTTCACATCCAGAACAAAAGAGGTTATCGTGCCCCTCTACTCATCAGTCATCAGACCCATCATAGAGTACAATGCCCCATTTGGGATGTACCTTACAAGACACCGGCAACAGCTGGAAAGACCACAGAAGTACCTCACCAAGAGGATTACTGGCCTCAAACAGATGCCCTATGCAGCCTGACTGAAGAAACTCCAGCTGTACTCAGTTGCATACCGCCTACTCAGAGGTGATCTCTGCCTGACATACAAGGCCATGTCCAACCCAGAATTGATGGACATGCTCCACCTAAAAAAAACAAATCCCGAGAGCTACACGCTCTAGGGATCTAAACCTCACCATAATGATAAATAGGACTTGCTGGAGGGATAGATACCTGTCCCAGAGACTCCCCATGCTTTGGAACAGGATTCCAATCTACATTAGGCAGAGCCCCTCACTAACACTCTTCAAGAGAAACCTTGACGAGTGGATGGGAAACAGAAAATTTACACCGGGGATCACTGCAGTGGCTCTGCTGGACAGAGGCACAGAGAACTAATCTAAGGGTGCGGCGAAAGCCAACACATTCTGGCTAGGCTTACATATGCCCTCGGGCAGATAGCCTAGTACTTACCTATGAACCTATGAACCTATCCTTCCTCCCTTTGGACCAGCATCCTCTTGTCCACTAAAATTTTTATCTTGGAAAACAGTCTTTCTAACAGCAATTACTTCAGCTAGGAGAGTTTCAGAATTGCAAGTTTTGTCTATCTGTCCTCCATATTTGATTTTCCACAAAGGTAGAGTTTCCCTCAGAACAAATCCTTCCTTCTTACCAAAAGTTTGTTCTGAAGCAAATTTAAACCAATCTATAGAATTGCCTGTGTTTTTTCCTAACTATGGCAACAAGGCAGAATATAAGCGTCACCAATTGGATGTGCATAGACAGTTGCATTTTTACTTGCACAGGACCAAAGATATCAGAAAGTCTGAGCAGTTGTTTGTTTCCTATGCAGAAAACAAAAAAGGCTTAGCAGTCTCAAAAGTTACTTTGTCCAAATGGCTTACTGAGACCATCACCTGTGTCTACATTTCTCATAATAAGAACTGCCAGGGAAAGTAAAAGGACATTCAACTAGAGCGGTGTCTACCTCCATTGCCTTTCAATCCAGACTTCCATTGGATTCAATTTGTGATGCTGCTACATGGGTTAATCCTCACACCTTTATCTCTCATTGCAAAGTAGATATGGCCTCCTGGAACAGAGCATCCTTTGGTTCCACTGTCCTGAAGAGTTTATTCCCTTGAGCCACCCAAGAAAAAGGTGCTGGGGACTCTGTCCCAACCAGCAAGAATGAAGGTGAGATAGGGCAACATAACATAAAGAAGTGATGTACTCACCATAATGTTCCATGTTTGTTGTCCAGTATCTCACCTTCATTCTTGCACCCCTCCCATCCATCCCCCCTCCTGGAGGATCTAGAGGACTTTACAATTGGCAGATATGGTCTGATTACCTTCTTGCCTTTTTTACCTTTATAACTAATATATTTCATAAAAATTGCCTTTATGTATGTTAGCATACTCTAGGGAGTACTCTCTCAAATGAGATCTGGGGAACAGCCACTAAGCATCATGGGATAGGTTGTAGTCTCAAGCCAGTTGAAGCTCTCGAGCTTTGGTATGCGGCCGGGTTGGAGCCAAAGTTTGGCTCAGAACCCAAACAGCAAGAATGAAGGTGAGATACTGGACAACAAACATGGAACATTATGGTGGGTACATAACTTCTTTTTGCTTATTAATAGTGTTAAACATGCCCTTGCAGGCACACTCCTCAAATTGCTAAACCTAAGGTTAGGTACTGGTTTTGCCCCCTTATGAGTGGTGCACTACAGTGGTGAGATCCTCCCATAAAGGTGGCCTTACAACTATCCCAGTAATTACAGTCCTGTCAGCCTAACAAGCCTCATCTTCAAAGCCATGGAATAAATTAGAACAGACATCATAAACTGTGATATCAAAAATCTTGTTAGACTTGACCTCCCACAGTTTGGCTTTGGGAAGGGTAGTTATTGTCTATTTAATCTGGTAAGCTGCTTTGAAGGATCTACAGAGGCTGTAGATGTAGAAAATTCTGCTCAAAACAGAGCCACAGTCTATCCCATACATCTCAACCTCTTAGAGCAAGAAATCTGGACAAAGCCATAAATAAAAGTGTGACAAAGGCCCAAAAATAGGGACAATTTTTAAATATTGCTCTTACAAACTTAGAATGTTGATAGAATAATAGGTTTTTCATTAGCATGAATTTTTCTGAGGAGAATGAAGTCTGAAACTCAAATGCCTTTCATTTTTTTTCTAACTTCAGTCTTTACTGATTTGCCACTAGTTTTCCAGAAAACCACAATTTTATGTAAAACAGACAAAAATATGAGGCCAAAATCTGGACATGCTGTGAAAATCTCTACGGCTAAGAGGTATGCAGGATCCATGCCAACTAAAGGAAAGTAAACTTTACTTTTAGACCTCCACCCATTGTCGAGAATTTTAACCGAATGCCCCTGATTTTTGCTTCATATTTTTGCCATGTCCCTTCCATTTTTTTCTTTCTTTCTTTTCTTTTTTATTAATATTTTATGGTAAATCACTGAGTGAGTCAGTCAATAATTCCTGACATTGAAGTTTCATACTTTGTTGTACAGAAGATACATTTTGACACAAAACCTGTTGTTCTATTAATTTTTTAAATGAATTAGTAATATTTAAAAATTATCATTGCTTTTCAGCCTTCATTTCCCTATTATTTTTTTACTTTTTCCTGACTTCTTGAGCAAAGGTATTGATCGATATGCACTACAAACACTTAATACTGGCATTTTCATGGTAATTTTAAGCTCAGGCAGCCAGAAGGAGATGATTTATTACTCAAACCATTTTCCTCTGGCTGACAGAGCTTGCAGTTGCCTCAGAAACACCATTGAGATTGTTTCTGTGTAATCACCATTCCGGCATAACTTCCAGGCATATTGGGCAGCTGTTCAAAGAGGGGAGCTTTCTCACCACGTTACCCTATGGCTCTGGCACCCATGCATCTGGTAGCAAAACAACACTGAAAGGTGAGCGGTTGCACCTAATACAAAATACCTTTCCTCTTGGTTTTTAATACCAAAATATCAGACTTTCAGGTAGCCAATGAATGTAGAACAATAAAATTATTTATAAAGGATATTACCAACTGAGTTTTTTTCTGACAAAAATCCAAATACATTGAGACACAAACATGGATATGTACACAAACTACTCAAGAAGCAGCAATTTTAAGTAGTGCAAGCTAATCAGGCAAGCACTTACTCCAAGTGGAGTATCACAGAAAATAGTTATGGACAAGTGATTTCAGTTTCTTCACATTTTCCTATTTTAATGACATCCCTGACAAAAATTAAACTTGGATAAATTCAATGGTGCCATTTAGAATAACCATATTTAAAATAAGGTTATAATTATTTTGCCTTATTTTAAGTTGGGTGTTAATTCTTCTGCCAGCATTGCAAAATAATGCAATGTTTTACTTTCTTAACAATAGTCAGATATTATGGACAAATGATAGTGATATAAAAAGCACGGTTAAACTCTTATCTTGGTTTTCTGTATCTAAAAATTATGCACTCTACAAAGATTGGCCTCTTCACAAATGGAAACAATAACACACCCAACTAGCACACCACTCCCTTTTCTTTCACAACACAAATACCTACAAATATTACTAGATCAAAAATCTTTCCTTCTTTTCATCTAATATCAAATGCCCACATTTTCCACATTAATGTTGGAAAAATCATATTCATCCTGTAGCTGAAATATATACTACTGTTTAAAGAGATTCAGAGCATTTTTTGAAAGATTTGTACATATTCTTTAGAGAGAACACTGATATTGATACATCTACATTGCTGATCACTATGGATGTAACCTCATTATTTACATCCATTCCTAATAAAGAACGGGTGGAGGTAGTAAAAAAGATTGTTCTTAAGGAAGGACTTTATGATCCTAGTAAAGTGGAGTTTTTGTGTTCCCTAATGACCTTGATATTGGAATTTAATGTGTTCACTTTTGCAGGTAATTACTACAGGCAGGTTTCTGGCATAGCTATGGGCACATCATGTGCCAATAGCTACGCCAACCTGATTATGGTTGGATGGGAGATGTACTATATTCTAAATGCATCATACAGTAGGTAGATTAGATTATATTGTCATTTTGTGGATGACTTGTTTGTATTATGGACAGGAATGCAGGAACGCTTTCTTTCTTGGAATTTGTGAATGGCATTAATCTTTTTTGAAATTTACTTTGAAATGCTCTTTATATTCAGTAGATTTCTTAGATTTGGTGGTATTTAAAGATCAACAGGGGAATTTTCAGACAAGAATTTATAGGAAGGACTGCTTTCATCCTACATATGTGCATCAGACTAGTATGCACCCCAATCACATTTTTAACAATGTATTGAAAGGACAGATGATGAGGACCAGTAGACTCACCGTGAATGATGTGGACTTTGGTAATAGTTTAGAGCAGATGGGACTTGATTTCCAACAGAGGGGATATAAAGTAATTGATACATGTAGGACACAAGGGATAGTGAAGAGAGATAGGGGGTCCAGCTGCTAGGCCATATTTCTCCACACCACGGATAAATGATAGGGTAGATAAGGTTAGGCCAAGTGAAATGTGGTTTATGTTGACCTATTCCACAGATGATCACCAGCTGAAAAATATTTTTTGGAAACATTGGCATGTATTGCAGGCAGACTCCGGGATAGCAGGCTTAGTTAGAATACAACCTAAATATGGGTATAAGAATAAAAAAAATCAGTTAAGTATAGGTTAAGCTATTCAAAGATCACCACGTGTCCAGTTGATAATGAGGGTGGCTATGGGACACATAAATGTGGAAAATGTGGGTATTGTAAACATATAGATGAAACATATATATTTCTACATCCATTTACTGGGCAGGAATATAAGGTGAAGGCCCGATGTGATTGTAACACCAAGAATTTGGTGTATTTAGCTAGATGTGTAAAATGCCCATCATTTTATATGGGCAAGACCAACAGGTGGTTGAGGGAAAGGGTTTGACATCACTTATATTGTGCCCGCAGAGATTTGGAAATATAGTGCCATAGCCAAACATATTAGTAATATGGGGAATGAACATAGTTTTAAGTTCCTAGTCTTGGAGATCTCGCTGTCGAATGACAGGAAAGGGGATATAGTTAATACAACCAAACAAGTAGAACTTAGATGGATTCTGAGGCTGAGGGCACATTTGAGCCCAGGGCTGAATGATCATATTTCGATTAAACCCACTTTAGAAGCACGGAGGTTGAAAAGATGATTGTATTGGACATGTACATAATATAGTTTTGTGTATTTTTAGTTGTTTTATATGTATTTTGGGTATAATATTTTATTTTATTTTTATTGATTATTATAATGTGTTTTCATGCATTTTATATGTATTTTATATGTATATGTTGTTTGAAATATAGCTTATAGTAGTCATGCTGCTTCTAGAATTTGGTCACTGTGTAATTAACAGGGAAGTGATATGTTGCTTAGTGACATAGAAATGCACATTGTTTCCATTGGATGATGGATTTAAGAGGAAGAAATAAATGTGGAGTATTTTATGGTGTGTTAAGATCTGATGAAGCAACAGTGTTTGTGAAAGCACTTATCGAAATAAAATTACCTTTGGTTTTATGCCATGGTGGTTTCTTTCAGCCTGCTTTCTGCTCTGTGAAGTTTGGATTTTAATCAATTTATCATTACTGAGCTAAGGAGAGTGCAGAGGGAAG